>NC_051179.1:11386565-11475956 GCF_013339695.2 Rhipicephalus sanguineus
GCTGGTGGCGTCAGACGGCCAGAGACCAAAAAGGCCGCACCATTTGCAAGCCACAAATGACTAGAACTCTTCGCTGGCAGACCGGTGCCCGAAATTTGGCCGATCGGATTTAGTGAAGCAGTCAACAGCTTCCGTGCTCCGCTGGTCGACCTCGGGCGCACATTAGCGACACCGATAGAAATAAACACAAGAGCTCTTCCTTAGCCGTCGGCTGTGGGAAAGCGCTGCTCGATTTCGAAACGGCCGACCTTCCCGGGGCGTTCGCCGAAGAGAGCGAGGAGGAGGGCCTCGATAAGCGACTGCCGGTTTCTGTGCCGTGACTGAAAACGACGGCCAACTCCTGCTGCTGCTGCTGCCGCCGCCGCCATCCACACGCACGCCATATACATGTATACGTGGTACTCTTCGACGCACGATTCGACCGTAGTACGATATATCGTTTGCAAAAAAAAAAAAAAAAAGAAACACAACGAATCAGGACCATGGCTGAAGCGAGTACACAAATTCGCTACAACTTTCGAGTTCGTGCACGCCTATGGATCGAATGTTTGAGACGATCCAGTGCACGTCTGCACATGCTGCAGCATCACAGTCATGGATGTGGCATCCCGACGAAGCGAAAGTATCGCGGCCGACCGACAACACGGCGGACAAGCGAGACATCAGTTTATACTGATAGATTATTCCTTCACAATTCTATCGTCGATAATTATATGAGAAAATAAAATGAAGGTCAAATTCTCATGCTTGAATATCCCGCCGTTACTTTTGCGTATTTCGGCCTCATTGGTTCACTGAAGTTTTCTCAAACTTTGCATATTGAGACTGCGGGTCCATTAGAACGCAATGTAAACAATGTTTACCGATAAACCCTTACGTCGGCCTGAGCACACACCGTCAAGATCTATGACGTCACGGCGATCTGGTGCGAGAAGTTCAAGGCGGAGTCGCCACCTGTATCCTCTATTGGGCGCGTATCCTCGCTTACCAAGCCTCCTCTCGCGGTAATTTACAAGTACGAGCAAACTCGTTTTTCCCGACACCTGCGCCGTATTCACTGTAATGACGCCATTTCGAGCCAATCGTATACCCGAGGGGATTGTCCGGTATATATCGTGTACCCTCCTTTGCTCGAAGAAAACGGCCACTTTAACCATTTAACTTTATGTTAAACAGGCTCATCTGGAATGCATTCGATTTCTGCAAGCCGCATCAGCTGCGAAAAGGAGGTGCACGTGATGACGAAGAAGGCGGTCATGTATGCATAGCACGAGACCATCGTCGGTGCCAACAGAAGGCATGCTGTCTGTAATAATATCTGAGGTTTTACGTCCCAAAACCACGATACGATTACGAAGCACGCCGCAGTGGGGGGCTCCGGAAATTTAGACCATCCGGTGTCCTTTAATGTGCACTGATATCGCACAGTACACTGGCCTCTAGCATTTCGCCTCCATCGAAGTGCGCCAGCAGCCGGTCAGCAGCCGAGCACCGTAGCCACTATACAACTGCGATGGTCACGTGTTGTCTAGATTTAACTATACATCTCAACGCTGCGTATATAGGAAACAAAACATAGTGCATTTAATAAACTTGGCAGAATGCTTCAACCATTGGCTTCAACGTCGTCAGTGCCTCTTCGGAGTGCAGAGGTGGTCACCGCGTGCGCTGTACACGACCCACTAACGAGCTGTCGAGCAATGGCTCCGAATAGCCCGCTCTGTTTCGAGGCAGACAAAAGACGTGGCCGACAAGAAGGATGAATCAAAACAGTATGCGGGGCTTGAAAAAAAGACAGAAAGACATTCCCGAATATGGGTCACGACATGCATGGTACGAGTTCAACTGTTTCCTGCTGTCGAGCAAAAGGGAAACGCGCCAAGTATGCTACACTGCGATGGCAGTCTCTCTGAATGCATTAACTATCGGTATAAAAGATTACCTACGCTAAGGTATGCACATTCCGCGAAAATAATAAGTCGCCCGTGCGCAGATTTCATGAACAACGCAATTTAAGACGATCACGTCCAACGGGGCGAAGTGTCCAACCGACAACGAGTGTGATAATTTACTCGCGTACCAAGTGTAAACGTGAACAGCGTGTCGCAGCTTGCTAGATGATGTCGCCTTCAGAACCTCCAAAGGACAATGGGGACACCACTGGGACTGGTTCGCAGTATGGTGGTCGCCGAGGCCTCCATGTATCGGGAATGCATCTATAGATATGCTGTCAGTTATCGGCCAGTTGCGAACAGAGAGGCCTCTCTAATATACAATATCTTCAAGTTCAGCTAGACGTTTCCCTATGGTCTGACGAATACCATCTAACCACCTCGCGCGCGCGCGACCTCGTTTTTCCTTCCACTTTAACCAGCATTAATTTTCGCTCCATTGAACCGGCAGCCACAATTCACAAGGACGTCCAGAGACAACCTTTATCAGGAGTTTGAACTGTTGCAAAAGAATAAAAAGAGAGGCGACGGTGCAAGCTAGCGCGTTGTCTAGGATGGACGTAGGCGCCAGAAACACCTTATGCATTCAGCGCGCGAATATGGAGCGCGAGTATATATATGGGAAAATATAATGACCCCATTGTGCTTCCGCCAGAGGACGCACGCCCGACGTCCGCGAAACAACGTATCTCGGAGGCCAACTTTCACTCGCACCACGACGCAACAGAAAACCGGATTGGCCGCTTCCTGCGCTTTCTCCGCTCACTCGGGCACTTTCGTGGCGTGGCCGCCGTTTTGTTGTTAAGTGGCCGGATAAACGTTAACGCACCGAAAGTGTTGCGGCGTGACCTGCCAGACTCTTTCAGGTGAGCTTCTACCAAGAAAAAGTAAAGACTCGAGAGAGCACAGAAGCCCGCCGGCGCCGATTGTTGGCGCGCTTGAGCCGTATATACATAGTCTTTGTCTGGCGTATTACGTCGATGGTAAATTTTGATCTGGGGCACGCTGCAATCCCGCGAAGGCAAGAAAATCTATTCGGGCAGCGGCAACATTAATTCTTGAGAGAGGCAATAATAATAATAATAATAATAATAATAATAATAATAATAATAATAATAATAATAATAATAATAATAATAATAATAATAATAATAATAATAATAATAATAATATCAAGCATGTACATCGTTCCGTGTTATTTGACTTAATTTGCACAACGGCACATACGCTCACATGTGACACGTCGTGGCCCGGCAGCCAAGCAACGGTCCCGCCAAAGAGCAGATGGATTCGCAGCTGGAAAGAAAACTAAGCGCTTTGAGCGAACGAATAACAGGCGCGTTCTCGACAACATAAAGCGGAAACCTCAGATCGCCTCGCGGACAGGTGCGCCTTCGCACCAGGCGGCGCGACAAAAGGGTTCCCGGCGAAATTCATCCGCCGCCGCTCGCTTGCTGGCCTCAACGTCGGCGCGCTTCGCGTCGCCTTCGGACACGACCCAAACACCGACCCGGATTATTCTCCACCATGGCTGAGCAAACTTGTAATAATAATAAGTGTTGAGGTTTAACGTCCCAAAACCACGATATGGACGACGTACTGTGGAGGGCCCCGGAAATTTCGACCACTTGGGATTCTTTAACGTGCGCCTAAATCTAAGTACACGGGCCTCAAGCATTTTCGCCTCCATCGAAAATGCGACCGCCCCGGCCGGGATTCGATTCCGCAACCTTCGGGTCAGCAGTCGAGCACCATAACCATACGACCACCGTGGCGTGTGTCTCGGTTGCACTCGTTGTCCTTCGGATGCCGTTCGGTGCCGCCAGCAGCATTGGCGCAGCCGGGTAGGGGGGCCCTCCCTCCGAATTTTTGCGTGGGTATATATTATACACGCACACGTACAAACATACGCACGAACATGCATAAAGGTTGGATGAGCTCCCCCCTCGTCCCCCCTCAAAAAAAAAAAAAGGAATCTTTCTGGCTACGCCCCTGGTCAGCACTAATTCCCTACTTCATTGCTTTCATCAACGGGCTACTGCTGAAGATGCAAGCACTGCAGAAGACTGCCCACCGCGTCAGACAAAGCCAAATTCGCCACAACAAGTAAGACGGCACGTCACCTAAGCTGGTAGCCATGTAGATAGGCAGGGCGGACTTTCACCTTGACCGTACTCCCAACGAAGACGCCTACGTTGAGAACAACGTCACGGCCTCAGCAAGGCTTCAAGATTTTCGTAGCTGCCAGTAACAAAGGCGATAAGCGACGACGGCAATCCTTTGTTTCCGCCAGCTTCGGCAGCTAACTCTTTACAAATTTTATTTATTTACAATACTGCCATTCTCATGTCGAGACCATAGCAGGTGGGCGTATCGTTGTACATAAATGCAAATTTGAAACAACAGACAAAAAACAAATACAGCAATTTTTCAAAGTCAAAATCGAACAACCCTAATACCCGCAAACAAATGCGAAAACTGAATAAACTGAAACTGGAATCTTCACACCTGAAAATGAATCAATACGCACACACATATTTTGAACAGTCGCACATGTATTATATAAGCAGTTGTTTACAGTTGCTTAACGATGCCAACAGCAACATAAGTGTTACCAACACCAAGCGCAGTAAGATGTAGTGCTTATATTCTTCAATACTTTATAGCCCGGATTCGAATAGGACAATGAACAGAGATGCACAGGACAAGCGCTACTCGCAACTAAGTATTCAGAAAAGATTCTCTAGATATACAAAGCCGAGTGGCACGCGCAGGCGAACTGCACGTACGTTGCAGTCATAGTTGCAGTTATTAGGGTTGCGTTGCAGTCGTTATGCTTATAGTTACCCGATATGACGGAGAACGCCCACACGTTTCACGAACCCATGTGCATATGTGGAAGGGGTTTTTGGCAGTTCTTGAATAAGCTCATCATCACCGTGATCAGTGAGGCAGCTGGACAGGATGCATTATCGGAAGCATTCCTGATCGCGGCTACGAACGGTCTAAGTGTAGTGAAGGTATAGTAGAGCTGGTGGAAATCCTGGATGCCTCTTACGATGAAATGGTCTATGATGCCCTCTGTCCTGGACGTGGCGCCGAGGTCTTGCGATGCCCTGTCCACATGCAAGCCGTCTTTCATGCCGTCTAAGAACCAGGCGTTGTTGGGTTTTGATAAATTAATGCTGATAGCACCGGTAATATTTAGAGACATGGTCCTCTCGACAGAGTTATTGTAGGAAGCGTTGACCCCGGTTTTTGCGTAATCCACGTGGTCCACGTTGCGGACCACGTGGACGAGTGGATGGTAGCCCAGCGTCTTCCAGCGATGCACTGTCTTCAGCTCCCTGACTATCCTTGCGTCGGTCGCTGTGGTGTAGTGGTTATGGTGCTCGGCTGCTGAGTTGAAGGTCGCGGGTTCGATCCCGGCCGTGGCGGTTGCATTTCGAAATAATAGAGAGGCGAAATGCTAGAGGCCCATGTACTGTGCGATGTCAGTGGAGGTTAAGGAATACCAGATGGTTCAAATTTCCGGATCTCTTCACAACGGCGTCTCTCATAATCATATTGTGGTTTTCGGACGTAAAACCCCAACAATTATTATTATTATCACTTTCGTTCTGTGCCAGTGTGTATGTTCCCGGTTACTGCGTTGATTGAAACTGTTATTACCTGTGGCGCATCCGCATAACATGAACTCTGGTATGCGGGTATGTGCCACACGTCACTGAGGGAAAGGGTTTCATGACGTACGCGACAGATATTTTGCGTTATTCATGTCATCACCAGTGAATAGCGTTCGTCATACACTGATCCTCTGCTGTGCCAATTTTGGCATATTACAAGTTATGGAGACGACCAGGAGAGCGCCCAGACGTAGGCGGCTAGATAGATAGATAGATACGTAGATAGAAACGCCCAAAGTGCCTGAGGTTCGCTGAGAAATGCTTCGCATTTAATACGAAAACCTCTAATACCGCAAACAAATGCGACAAACTGAAATAAACTGAAACTGGAATCTTCAACACTGAAATATGAATCAAATATGCAATTGAATTTTACAACAAACTAACATATGCAACTGAAAGAATACAAAAAAGGAACAAACGAGAAAGTTCAGCTCACAATAGTGGTATTTTAAACAAGCCTCATTACAAAGAATTCGGTTCAGACAAATGGACGTTGAGAAAAACATAATTACACAAAAGCTATCTTTCTAACTATGTATGACATCTTCCAATAACTTAACAAAATCTGACTGTGATACAGTGTTAGTTATGGATGCATCTAAGCTATTCCACTCATGGACAACACGCGGGAAAAAAGAAAACCGACAGGTATCATTACTGCAAAAGAACTCATTTAGTGTGTATTGATGCTTATGGCGGGCAATACGAGATTGATGAAAGGTAACGTATTTTGTAGCGTCTAATTTTACTCGTTTGTGTATTATTTGGTGAAGAAATTTCAGACGAGCTCACTTTGCTCGAATGGCTAGGGAATCCCTGACTTTGTTAGTAGAAAAGTAGATGAGTCACTGCGGCGATATTTTTTATGAATAAATCTAATGACCTTTCTCTGAATGTTTTCCAATTTATATGTATGTGTTTTAGTGTGCGGAAACCATACTACGTTGGCATATTCCAGAACAGCAGGTCTAATACACGTGGTATAAGCTAAGAGTTTGACGTTAGTTGGTGCCAGTCGCAGGCACCTTTTAAGAAAAAACTTTTTTTTAGTGCGCTAGAAGTGACATTGTTAATGTACGGCGTCCAGTTAAGGTCAGATGTTATTGTCATAGCGAGGTACTTGTGCTGTTCCACTCTGGCTACGAGGTGACCGTTGAGTTCGTAGGGAAACAGTGACGGGTACTTTTTCCGTGTTACTGTCATGCAGACTGTTTTTTAACGCGATAGCGTTAAAGAGCTCGTATCGCAGAAATTCCGCCGTCGGCGTCGGCGCCGGCACCGTTGGTTGTGAGCGAAAAATCATCATCTTGTCCGTGACCGAAAAATCGAAAAAGCTGCAAATAAAATAAAAATGTTGGGCCCGAGTGAGAATCGAACCCAGGCCGTCTGCGTGGCAAGCAGGTGTTCTACCACACAGCCACGCCTCTGCTTGGAGCTGCACCGAAAGTAACTTTTATGCTTCCCAAAAATACGCGTCCTGTATACAGGTGTCACAGTACGAGATGTAATATCGCAGTTATTATTGCGTGGTACAAGCATACATTGCCATCGGGCGTCGCACCACGTCAATATCATAACGACTTGGTGGCTTAAAGACAGCCACCCATTACAAAAGAAAACACACATTACTGCGCGTATTCCCTTAAGACCACGTAGTGGGTGCATCGCAGCTTCGAAAAAGGTTCTCGCGCTTAATTGCTCCTGGTTTAAAGCATGCTACCCATTACATAAGGCACACACCTTATTGCGCGCATTCTGTTAAACACTCGTTGTGTTCGAAGTGCGCACTAGTGGCAGGATATCGCTATCGCGTTCAACTCTTAAAAGCGAAGCTTAAGCGTCCCCCAATTTTTGTTTTTTTTTGTATTAAGGCTCATTTGCCACCTGTGCAGCTTCTGTACACTTCGTTCGGGTTTCTTGAAACCCGAACGAGTGAAAAGTACCGTCAGACTTCGCCAGGTGTTGGCGTGGCGTATGCGCGCCTTTCATTTCGTGCGTGTGTGTGGTTAATGTGGTTTACTTACGCGAGGCTATCTCAGCCAAAGATTTAGCCATAGCGTTCGATCAACGCCGTTCGTTTTACCACAGGTACATCGGATGTCACTACTCGTCAGTCCACAGCGAAGAGCTTAAAAAGAAAGACAAAAGTTTGCATGCCGACAGAGCGTCTTATCTATAGGAGTGGGGCACCTCGGAGTCAGTGCCTCCGCCCACTGTATTGCCCAACGATGGCGATTTCGCACTGGACACACGTTTGAAACAAAGATTTCAAAGACGGAACGAGCTCGCAAATTCAGAGGCGGATTTTTCACGCGGGACGTGTGGCCGTGCGCTGCACTTGCCGAGAAAGTTGCACTATGCGATCGTGACTACACACGATTGCAGGGTGCACATTTCAAACAGCCGCAGTGTACAGAAGCTGCAAGGTGCGCGGCACAACTCGGCGCGCGTAAGTGGTGGCTTGTCAGGTGCAACAACAACAAGAGCCCCCGCTTTGCCCTTCGGGGTGTGGGATGCGGTAGGCGTAACTTGCTCGCTATACGAGGAGCGAAAAGGACGACAAGGGCGGCGTGCTGCTGCGCATATTTTTGTGCGGGAGACGCAGTCATGCGAGGTTGATCAAATACGCAACAACCAGAAGACGGCACAGGAAACGCCGATGCCCTCCTCTCCAGCCGCTGCTCACTTTTCTTCCGACGATGACGCCCCACCACCGTCCGAGGCTTTTTTTTTTTTTTTTTTTTTTCTCCCAGCCAGCCGCGTTTCCACGCAGACGAACGGCTGGTCGAGGAGGAACATCGTCGGACCGAAGAAACGCATGCCATCATAGGCGTCCGCACAGGGGTAGGGGGTTCACGCCTGCGCGCACGTGTATATATATATATATATATATATATATATATATATATATATATATATATATATATATATATATATATATCTCGAACACCGGTAAACGATTGATTATGATGAATGATTTACAAATGCTGCAAAGGCATGCACGCCCTTCAAAAAAAGCAACCGCAGCTGATTGCGCGGCATTCTACAAACTTAGTGCGGTTTACATAGCATTTAGCATGCACTTATTCTTTTCATACGTTTCGTATCGACTACCCAACTTCTTAACTAATGTGACTGAGCAGTGAGGAATTCGTACAGCTCACTTTTTATTAGGTTTCGATATTTGCGACACTGCTTAGGTAAAGAGGAGTCATATAGGTACAACCAGTTCCACCGGAGATATGCTTCGGCGTAACGGTAACACGACAAACGCCGAAAAAAAAAAATTAGGAAAAAGAAAGACAAGACCGCTCAAGACCTGCATTCGTGGTGTCTTCGTGAAGGGGGCTGCTGTGGCATCGAGTGGCATGAGGATCGTTGTACGGATTTAACGTGAACAAGCTTTCCAGTGGCCCACGTGGGAAGAGAAAGAACGAAACAAAACGAAGCCATGACGCAAAGTGGAGCAAGGATGCCGTTCGAGACGAGCCCGATGCGCGCGAGCATTTCACTTTATCGGCTCGTCTCGCTCTATCGGAGCCAGCGATCGCCAAAATCTCCTGCCTCCGCTGGCGAAACGATGCGCGCCCCGAAAGGAACCAAGGCACGTCCATGACTCTCATACACAGCGGCGCCTCGTCGTCTCACGTATGCTGGCCGTCGACGTTCTGCCGGTGGCGATGGTATACCGTCAAAGCACACGCGACAAAAGTGGTAGCACACGCGATCACACAGTTGCCTTTACGCCAACTCTCGTACGATCTGCGCACCGTGTTTACATAACAGATGACCACCGCAAGCCAGCAGCTTTGCTGATATTCACGACCAAACGAAAATTATGGCAACTGAGAAGCAAAGAAAGTGTGTTCATACGAGAAGCTTCAAACAGCGTCACGTAAGAGCTCCGTTAAGATCCCTATTTGCAACACCTAAATACTCGTTTTCTTCTTAGTGCACAAGCCCACCTGCTGTTTCACAGAAAAGGCCAGATTTCCAACCAAAATTTCATTTTCGTGACACATACAAGAATTCAAACGAGACACAAATTTAGGGGAAGGTGGAGGCTTGAAGTAATGAGAAGTTTGCGTCGTCGAACAGAATGTTGTGCATGTCGTTGGAGCCCGCGTTTCGACAAGGGCCCACTGCGACTCCATGGCAGCGACATTCCTGGTTTGACGACTATGCACGCACTCGCACACGTGTCCACCTATATGTACACCTGCCGCTTGTTAGATTGAAAATAATTAGCACATAGTAGAACATAGTGTCTGTACGAATGACAAGGCGGCCCTGTCGAACGCTGCTTCACGAACCCTTCGAGTGCATTCTTTGTTTGTCCGACATCTTGTGCTAATCAGATATGTCTCAAGTAATGAAACGGAGTTCGAACAGAAGGGATACAGTTAGACAAGGACCCACTGTCCTCGCTCTCCGTAAGCCCACGATTAAGCATAACGGGATAAGCATGCAGGCCAACGCAGTGGAGCAGCAGTGCTGGTTCGTTAGCGGCGGTGTTGCCGAGAGCCAAAAGATAACACTGTGGCGCACAGACGGCGTCCTTGGCTCGCCCAAGAAGTGCGCGCTCAGCCAGGATAATCGGAGAAAAGGCCGCTTTTCTCAAGGATGGCTGCGCGGTGACTCAAAAGCGCCTACGCCTTTCACCGCACAAACCCTCCGGTATATACCACTCGGTCGTCCTGTTCCTTGCAAGACTAGAACGGCCGTGTCAATAACGATATTAGCATCAGTCGTGTACTGAACGAAGCCCCTTCGGCTCAGCTAAAGCCCAACTTTAGAGCAGCGAATCAGCATTTTGGAGCAGATACCAGATTTTTTTAGGGCCCTAAGATGGATCAGTTGCACCGCGTTTAAAGAAATCGATAGATGCACACATTCATGCGTTTTTATTGGCGATATCCCTGAGGCTGAAATTACTGCTCCTCGTATTCCGACGGAATGCACCAAGTCCCGTGACGTCGGGTCACATAACATTTCCCCGTAACACACTTCCCGTTTACCTGATGCTTCAGTTACAGCACCTGAAGCGCAAGCTATGCGTAAATTTTTCACAGAAGAGAACTATTCTGATCTGTGCTTTCAATACAGCCTATAGGCATTCGTTGTGGGGTGAAGTAACTGCTGTTGCAGTTCATGGACAGACTCGGAGACACAGACGAGCGCCATCTATCCTCCTCTCGCGCTGCATTTCTCCGAGTATGAACCAACTGGCCCAAGTCAAAGTATTATGGACAGAATCGCCAGGTTCATGGGCGACTAGTAAAATAGAGAGTTTAGTGATTATTTGGCCCTTCATGCTAGAAATCGAGCCTGTGTTCTACAGACAGCGTCACAGAAGGACGGAACAAGCATGCGGCTTGTACAGCGTGGTTTGTTGACTCGGCAACTTCCTGCCGACACGGGAAGACCAAGCGGCTGCAACCACTCGAGCACGCATCAGGCTTTGAAACAAGCTGTCACGGCAGTGTAAACACAGCGTGTTTGCCAGGCTAGAGTGCGGCTTTTTCGAGAGGGCAGCGAACGGCGTGCAATTAAAGCGGCGCGCCCGCTTAAAATGACTCTGTCTCTATCACGGCTCGCGATCGGTAAAAAACTAAGTACGACATCACATATATACGTTGTTATCGCAGAAACTAAACGAAGGACAGCTGGTTATGATCAGGGCAGTCTTCCTTTTCCAGACAGATAGCTAATCAGAGTTGAGAAAAATAATAAGCGATTCCTCATTTACTCCTACAGCAGCAAGCACCTCAACGGACGCCGCCATATTTGCGTAAACAACTTCGCAACGATGCCGTCTCGAATAGTCTCGAATAGGGTGCTTTGATGCGCGTTTTGTTGCACACATCGAGGCACACTAGTCTCGAACACTGCACAGCGTCTCCTGCCGTGGCGTCGAAAAGATGCCACAGACGCCGCACAAAGAGCGCATGCCGGTCCCGTCCCCAACTGTACATTGCTTCATGATGGGCAAACTCCATCTTCGCGACTTTTAGCCAGAGTGAAGATGACGACAAACCACAGCGATGTCCGCACCGTGCATAGGTCGGAATCCATTTGCCGCCGAAAAGAAACCGGTAATGTTCCTGGACCTGCCGTAATGTTCTTTGTCACCGTAATGTTCTTTGTCAGTTGTCCTGGACCTGGTGTACGGACGGGTGCTCTCTGGGCGCCGTTTGTTCAGTCACCGACGGCCTTGCAGAGCTGCTGCCGGGTACACCTACCACTAAAGGATAAGCACAATTACGGGACCTCAACGCTTGGAGTGTGCCTCGCTACCCACTTGGGGATCGTTTCGGATGCCACACGAGAAACCGCTGGAACTGCCCCTACGCTGACTTGACGGCGCTGTAAATGTGTGGACACCGCTAACACGGCTTCGAGCTTTGAACAGGGAAGTGAAATAAATCGGCTAGAAGAAGGTGTACTGATGGATATGTGCGACACGACACCGACAAAATGTCGGCCCGCATGGTGCCCGGACAACACAGCGTCATGGTGACATCCAATCCGCGGTGAACACAGAGCACGCCGGCGGCAGCGATACGCGAGAAAGCGTCGTCCCTTGTGGGCCCTCGCCGATTATGCGCGCCTCGAGCCATGCGACGCTCTTCTTTTGACCGAGAGCCGCTGGATTCCTCTGAAGCCTTCGCCGCCAGAACAGAAAAGAAAAAATTACACCATTTCTCGCTAAAGGGGACCATGAGGCGATGCGAAGCCGGAGCACTTGCACGATCGCGTTCCGTTGGCGTTCTTTGGGCATGCTACCGACCTCGCGTCGTGGAACGCGAAGAGGAACGCTACGCGCGTCTTGTCTTCCCTCTAGCCTGGCCGTTAATTCTCACAGGGCGAGCGGGGAACGCAGTCGGCAGGCGTGCGAGAGGGGGGGGGGGCAGCGTAGGAGAGAGAAGGGGAGGGGACGCGCATGCGCTGGTGCTCATCACGGCGTTGCGCAGGAGAGAATTTCGGCATGTCTAGCCAGTCTAGCCCGCGTTTCAGAGGAAGAGTGGAAAGGGGGAGGGGAGAGAGGAAGTGGAGAGGGGGAGGGGAGAGGGAATGTGGAGAGTGGAAAGGGGAGATGGGAAGTGGAGAGGGAGGGGAGAGGGGGAGTGGAGAGGGTATGCGCATGCGCAGTAAGGGTGGTCACGCCGCACACCACCACCACCACCACCACCGGATTGAACTCCGCCATAAGATACTTCGCATCTAAAAGAGGCTCCGTATATCGCCGAATGAAACACAGTCACACAGTCCCTTCTGCATTCCCCTCTCGAAGGCGAAAGCCACCTCCTCCTGCTTCTTCTTCCAACGTGGTGTGCACATCCTCCAGGATCGACCCACCCTTGACCAGGCGACGACGTCAGGTGACACGTCACGATGACATCACAAATTTTCGGTTATGTGACGTCATCCGAGATAACGTGACTTTTTGGACCGTTCGTGTCGAGGCCGACAGTCATAATTCTCGGGCTTCGTGAGACATCTCACTCCTCAAAGCACGCGTACAGCTGCGAAACGAAAACTCCTTAAAACACGGGGTGTCGCCGGATCCAAATGAGGCTTTGCTCACATTTCGCATTAGGGAGTGTCGTAATCATCCGTAATGTTTTCTTCGTTGTTTTTGCGATAAGTCTGAGTCAGCATTCCAATACAGTTTCCTATAAACATTAGGAGTACAGCAAAACGCCTGATACCGCGAGGATGGCACGGATTTGTCTAACCTTCCCTTGCTTCAACCCAGGCCCGTAGCCAGGCATTTTTTTCGGGGGGCGGGGGTGGGGGTGGGGGGGCACTTGCTGAAAACCTTGACTATTTGAGAAAAACACCTATTTTATTATTTATTTTTGGTAAAAACACCTACTTCACCGAAACTGCAGGGGGGGGGGGGCTAGCCCCCCCCCCCCTTCCCCTGGCTACGGGCCTGCTTCAACCGTTCTTTATTATTATGCTTTACGTTTCCGAAGGCTCTTTCTTTCAGCGCATCAAAGCCTGCCTGCCAAGAGGCAACCGCTATATATGTGGCGGATTGTTCAACCCACCGCACGCGAAACGCGCGGTGTCTCTCCGCTGCAGCAAACGCGACACATCAGCAGGAGGAGCGCTCTGTCTCCCGCCGGAACGGTGCCATGCGCACGGCGACGACGGCTGGTCGATCGGGCTCCACACGACGGCCGTGGACCGGTCACGACCGGGAGTAGTCCGGTCACGCGTCCGGTAGCCGACCGGCACGCACAGCAGCGTACCGATGTCGGCTACGCGCGCCCACTCAAATAGGTGTTCGGGGCGCCGCAACAAATGGGCCCCGGTGGGTGCAGTGTGAAACAATTACCCCGATTCGGGGCGATCCGCACTCGCAGTGCTCTTCAGGTCGTCAAGTTCTGGAGGACGAGAAGTACGGCAAGGCAACTGACCTGGCTACGTGCAACAGCAACAAACACACAGGTTTTCTTCCGCACGAAAAAAAAATCATAATAAATAAAAGCTATTATATCTTCTTTTGAATTATAAATCCCGGCCGCGGCGGCCACATTTCGATGGAGGCGAAATGCTAGAGGCCTGCGTGCACCGATGGTCAAAATTTCCGGATCCCTCCACTACGGCGTTCCTCATAATCATATCGTGGCTTTGACACGTCAAACCCCAACAATTATTATTATTATAAATACGGCCAGCGCTTGTCCAGGGAAACTGCTGAATGAGGGGAACACACTTGAAACGGAAGTCACGGTCGCGTTTTGCGCGGGATGAACCGCAGCTGCGCTGCCACGTTAACGTTACGCGCGCTAAGCGGTTACCGAGACGCGAAAGACGGAAATTGCCGCCACGCCTTCGGCAGAACGGACCGACTCTGCGAAACGCCGGGTTCTCTCCTCCTCGCCTTCGCAGGCAAGGTCATTCTGTGTGAGAAGCCAAGGTCGGCCGACCACTGCGAACACACGACGAGCACAGAACGGGTCCCGCGCGATGGCCGAGCGTGCGCCCTGACCGCCACCGAGGCCACGTACGAGCGAAGGCGCGGCCACCGTGCTGAACTACATTCTAGGGCAGAACGCAAGCGGCACACCGCTTCTGAAATATAGCCAGATCAATCTAATCGGGTTCGGCTAGAAGCGTATTGTAGCCGAGAACTGCACCTCTGTCTCCTCGATTCTTTTTCCCTCTTTTTACGTCTGCAGCGACCCTGATCGGTCTCTTCCCTGCACTGACGTAAGCAACGGGGGTCACGACACCCTTGTGTTCAGGCTGGCGGGCAAACCCCTTGCTACATTTAGATGGCGATTAATGATGGTGGTGATTGCGCAGATGCTTATAATCAACAGTAATAATAATACGCTGCATGACACTGCGCACACAAATGTAAGAGGGGTTTCGTGGTCAGGACATCCGGACATCCCCCCTGGATCCGCGCGTGCTCACAGTAGCATTTCGTCGTCGCAGGCAGGAACCGTGCTTGCTTGACTTGGCGCTCAGCAGCAGAACGCTTGACCACCGCGGTGGGAGCCTGGCGGAAGCACATGGGCGCCCCTCGGAGTCCACATGTCGTGATGTCCCGAAGATGGGCCGAGGGACACTTGAAGCGGCCACGAGTGGTGTACAACGGGGGACCCAGATGATTCTCGGAGTGTGAAGCAGTAGGCAATCTCTCCACCGCAAAGGAGGAGAGAAGGACAGCTGGAAAAGGCCAGTGTCACGCCTGGCCGCACACGCCGCGTCTGGCCGGCGCAGCCGAGCGGATAAACAAGCGCCTCTCCGGGCCTTCGAGACGAAGCGCGAGGCTCTTACAGCGCGGCAACCTCCTCGACACATTTCTACTTGACGCACAGAGACTAGAGGTTCGACAGCTCATACAAAATGTCTTACTTCGTTAATAAGCAGGCCACTGAGCAATGTGAATATAAAATAACATGACGTTTCGGGATTCGTACGGACTGTTCCCAATCCTGAAGAATTTAGATTGTGAACGAGGGACCCGTACGGATCCCGAAACGTCGCTTTATATTATTTTCACATTGGTCATGTGACCCGCTTATTAACAATGCCTTTACCTGAGCTTCGAACGGGAAATTCAGAAGAACCACACAAGAAACGTATTTTAACTTAGAACGGTGTGAAAGATACATTTCAGAACGGTGTCTGAAGAAGATATTCCTGTATAAAAAATAAATAACTAATAAATCGAGGACAGCGCAACACGGTTGACGGTTGCCCAAACGACGGCGATCGCTACGTTGTTCAATAGTTGTAGGAGGTTTTTCACTTCGTTGCGTACCTGCTGCGCGTCGCTAGCGTGGCCTTTAGTGGTCGCTGTCTTGACCTTGTGTCGTTTTGAAGGTGAGAGGCATATGTAGTGCAGAGTAGAACAATCAGCGTTTGCGCAATGGTTAGGCGCACGTGAGCACGCAGCGTGAGGCTGAGGCCTACCCCGGACCAGTGAGAAGCACTAGAGAGGACCACGCCCGTGCCCTGAGCGAGGATTGACTCCCAGTTAAAAACTGACCGTCTGCTCCACCGCACCGACCGAATGAGCAAACGAGATGCCAGCGTGACACCAGTATCCCCAAGAATTCGGTGGACTCACGGAAGGGCTCGAGAAAGAAAACAATCTCGATGATACGAATTTCTCAGAACCGCTAAACATGTTCGTAAGATCGAGAATTGTGCATGGGTGAGTCCACCGTCGGAAGAAGGATCACTAGTGACTTTCTCGGCGTTGTCGAGGGGTGATCTCTGACATGACATACGTAGTGCTAAAATTCCAACAGAAATGTCTGCCATCAGAATTTTGACGCAACCTCACAAGCTAATAATTCTGCTAGATATACTTCTGGAATGATAAAACTTCCGCGCTCAGCGCATGCGTCTTCCAGGCGTATAGTACTCCCCTACATGTTAGACGGTGGTACGAGAATTCGAGTATTTGGAGATCGTTCAGTCATTCCAAAAACGTATCACACTGTGTCGTCATCATCAGCCCATCTTTATGTCCACCGAGGGCCTCTCCCCTTGCACTGACGTCACCTTAGACGCCATGCGGAAGGCCAGCAAAATTGCATCGGTTGTGGTCAGGCGCTATGGCTTTGCTGCAAATTCTCGCACACGCCAGCAGAGTCCCGTGGCCCTAAATGTGATACACTCACATCATCCGCTATGTAGAAGCACCAGTACTGTGGGTCGCCGAGTGTCTGACGTCATGTGCATTCTGAAAACCTCTATCACACGAAAACAGGGTTGAAACGTGTTAGCATTACGGAGATTGGAATCGTATGAAAGCAAACAATCTTGTGCTTGTTGCCGTGCATTTAAACGTCGACTACACGCGCAGCGCTTTCTTGTGTGCCCCTTTTGGCGAGAAAGAAGGATTGAAGTGCTGCGAAACAAGAATTCGTGTGCTTCAGCATAAAAGGAGAAACAAATTTTCAACTCAAGGCAGATACTGGACGAAGACCCCAATCTCTTTCTGGACTCGTGAGGCATCCCTACGAGTTTTCCAGGCCTTGTTAACACTTCAGTCAGAATACATGTTACGACTGGACGCATCCTTCTTTATCCGGTATTTCGTTGCCACAGACTATTTTTCGAGAGGCTGAAGTAATCGCTGCTTCTTGAGCAAGCCTCTTTTTTTTTCGATTATAATTTCTGGAGCAACAATGCAACGTATTTTCTACGCGCGCACTTGCGAACACGTGCGCTAGGAGTTTGTAAATTCAGTACGGGACAAATAATCCCTAGCCGTACTGAAACAATTTCTACACGGATGCAGCGAAAATGCAATAGAAACGGATAGTCGTTGCTATATTTCTAGTTCGAATGGAACAAAATTCGCACCAAATTGTTTTCAAGTGCACGAACATCATCCCATAACCACGAAGAAATGCGATGCTTTCGTCGCGGCGCTGTCATCACGAACTAGCTATTTTCTAGTTAAGCGCGCACACGCCCGATTTGTTCTTCGCGTGGAGGGAAGACGTGCAAAGACGGATTCGAGAAAGAGACAACAAAATCGCCGTGCTAAGCTAGTCTTTACTTCCCGGATGAATCCATACGAACTAGCTCGAGTGTATGTCGTTCCACTTCCTGCTTCTACTTACACAGGTATGTTCGAACAGCGCTTACAAAGAAAGGAAAATAGGGCAGTGCGCGAGCTCCCTTTTTTCTACACAACCTCTCTCTGATACAGACCGACGATGACGGCGTGTGTGTGCTTCCGGTTTCCCCCTCTTTTAACCTCCGTTCCACCGTTCCTCGGCGTAGGGTAGCAAACCGTAGCATACATTTTCTTCTGGCCAAACTCCCTGTCTTCACCCACTCCTATGCTTCCTTCACGACCCCCAGAAGTCTATCTCACCAACTGTGGCAGCAGCATATCGAAAATAAAGCCGTAAACAGCGATGACTCTGCACGTTCGGAGGTCTCGCGCGTGTAGTTTCGGCGCCGCACAAGTGGTACCGGACTCATTATGCATTCGCGTCAAGACACACGGCCGCACGAACACGCCTTATAATCGCGGGTATCCTTGCGCAACCGGGATTCCAGCCGGCCAGCTCGCTACTTCCTCATTGCTTGAATCAGCTTGTGTCCACAGCCGGTCAGCACAGCACGGAACGTCCCACTCGGGAATCGTTCACCAAAATAAATACAGAGTCGGTGGGCGGCCGCGTGCCACGAATAGCGCTGCTCGAAAAAGCTTGGATTTCCACACACTGGACGGCCGGTGGAAGACCGGCACGTGAGCGAGCAATGCACGACCACAGAAGCGACGGCTGGTGCCGCACCTGCTACTTCTTCAAAGGACGGGCTGGAGAATTGTTTCCTCGAAGGATTGATGGATCGGCTGTCAATGCAGCGAAGCCCTGGGCTTGTGGCCTCAACTAGCACGCGTGAACGGAAGTGTCATTCTGTGGAAACAGGAAAGAAAGATACATCACCAGCCCCTCCTTTGTTGCCCCGTCAACGAGACCTGCGGGCATTCATGAATGCGACAAGCGCAATAAGCTGGCTTCTCAACCGGCGCGCCGTGGGACAGCTTCGTTCACAAGCAGCGCAGTCCGTGCTCGCTCCGATAATCATTATTCTTCGGAAATGTACGCTTCTCTGCTTTCTGGTTACAACTCTGTGCTTGAGCTCATACTCGCCGTTGACGCGTTAACCGTGCGTCTGACTCGATCTTGAGACCAGCGAACAGCGCGAGTTTCCAAGTTCACTATGGTTGCAATCCCGGCACACTGCAAAGCTTGCTGCCAGTGTCGACGAATATGCGAAGCGAATGCTTATGTCACTGCGCGAGGTCTTGAAACCCAACAGTAATTGAAGTGATCCAACATGACCGAACATGCCATGAAGTTACACGCCGAAGTGGCTGTCGCGTAGCCGACAAGGAGCTAGAACGGCTCGGTTTATACAAGGCGTTGGTTTATAGCAACGGCTTATCGCGAGCATTGCCAAAGCACAACGCCGCACAGGCAGCAACACTTCGACCGTGACATCTGAAAAGTAGTTTTTGTAAGGATGCGTGTAAACCGACCTTTCTCGACGCGTCCCTCCGGAACAACAGATTGCTCTTCGCTAGGTTGAGCATCAGCCATGCTTCGTACGGTGCATTCCATTGTCGACAACACGGGTAACCACAACACAGTCAGGCACACACGGTCAATGTGGACATTACATCGCGGACACTAAAGTCGGGGTTCTGAACTTTTCACGCCGCCGGGCACAACATACACCGTGCCTGCTGCTGCTACTGCACCATCACAACGCGCGCTTTCTCCCAATGCTTCTGCATCTCCTCTGTTGCTGTTTGGAGTGGGAGGAGTCGTCTGCCTTGAATACTCTCGTACCCAAGTTAGCGTTATCTGCCGTTTGATCCATAGTCTGTGTGAATTTATATTCTTAGAGTCGTCTGGCATGTATAAAAGAATCTTTAGTAGGGCAAATATCTCGTTCTTTTTAAGGCAATCCATTCCAAATGCTGGTTTTATTCGAGTAATGCGGCGCTACTGTAGCAGCGCGCAATACGAACTTTTTAGTAGGCATGTTGCGTGAATTGTAAATTCTGGGGTTCGGGACCCTCCCGCCTCGTATAGCGAACTCACGAAACACTTTTACCTGAGTCAGAGACAGTACCCTCCACCACAGAAAATTAAGCAGCCCACAGGCTCTGACACATTAGCTACTTCAGGTCGAGGCGTAACCAACTAATGCATGTTCATTATGCGCGGAGAACATATGCTCTGGCGCTGCCCCGCGTTACACGGCGGCGAATTCATAACGCCGTTCAAATGGGAGGCTGCTATTACCAGCTCCGAACTCGAAGAACAGCTATGGGCAATCCAACGGGCCCGCGACGCAGCAGAGAGACTTTGTCTTTCTTTTCCGACGTGGGAGCGGCCCCCAACGTGCTAGAGCGCGCTCCGAGGGACCATAATAAAGTTTTTCCATCCATCCATCTGTGGTTGTACGTGCCAAAACTATGACAGGATTATAAGGCACGCCGTAGTTGAAGACTCTGGATTAGTTTCTGACCACCTGGAGTTCCTGAACGAGCGCTTCAATATAGGTACACGGGCGTTTCGCTGCTTTTACGTTTTGTCTTTATCAAAATGCCACGCACCTAAATCTAAGCACACAGGTGTTCTTGCCTTTCTCCCCCATCAAACGGCGGACACCGTGGCCGGGAACTGAACCCGCGCTCTAAAGCTTAACAGTCCAACACCGTTGCAGCTGGAATATTGGAAATTCTGTATTATTCTGAACAAAAGCAATGCTAACCCACAAGATGTATTCCAAAAAAGGTTCTTGCTGACTTACTGTTCTTTTGACTGGTTACAATGGAAACGAGAGAAAATACTGTGAATGGGCACATGCGAAATTAAATACCCATCTAAAGATGCAGAAGTGTTTGCATCAGTGCAGTTAAAACTTCCTCCTCTCTTACCCAGGCACAAAGTGTTGAGCGAACATTTACTGAGATGATATGGTATCTTGACAAAAGACACCAAGCCACAGTTGGAGGTGAAAGCACAAAGGTGAAAAACAACAAAGACAGATGGTGTATTTCCACAGCTTCTTACTCTGAATACCCTCTTGCAACCACATGAAAAACCTCAAGAAAATGAATCTCATGGGTCCACTGAAAATACTTTGTTGGTGCATCAATTGTTGAAATGGGCATTAAAAACTAAATTTAGATTATTTATCTATATAGGAAACCTGTAGACTGAGAGATGTGTTTATGCCAATGAAAAACACTCCACAGGAAAGGAGTGAGTGCATTTATGTGAAGTCATCTCTGCCTAGTCATCTTTGCACAGCTCGCAACAGCTAGTACAGTCCTCGGATCTGTTTACAGTGAATGCCTGGCTGTATGCACATACATTTGTGCCATACCAATGGAGAGATTACACGTCACAACTCTGTGCATTTTCTACCTGCGACAGGTTGAAGCATGACTATAGAATGGCAGCAACCATGAAACGCTGGCTTTTGAGTGTGCTGGTTGTCACACGTGAACCATGGGGTGGTCAGTTTCTGCTGTGCAGACAACACATCTCGAGATGTTGCACCGCTATCCCTAAGCTTGCTGTCAGTAAAGTACAGAGCAGGCACTTACACTCCTTGCATATGTCAGATCTCCAAAATGATGTACAAATGAAAATTCTCACTAAAATCTACTCAAATCCTCAAGAATCCATGAATTATATTTCTCTTCTTGCTGACTTACTGATTCATCTTTACAGTAGTGCAGGTATTACTCAAAGAAAATTACTCACAGCATCGGCAAGGTATTTTATTAGTACACCACACTGGAAGCACTTTCTCAATTGTAGGTCATGTAGCGAGGTGTTGCACTAAACTTGGCGTATGACTTGATCACTTTGTTGATGGCCTCCAGAAAGTCTTTCTCAGTGGCAATCTTCCTTCTTGCTCGGATAGCGAACATACCTGCCTCGGTGCAGACACTGCGGATCTCAGCACCTGCGTGGGCAATGATCACAGAATCCCCTGAACACTACTTCTCATTTACTTTACAAAAATTAAACATAGAAGCAAAACTGCAGTACAAGGGACTTTCGCCTTTCATCCAATCACCATCAACATGTTAAGTGCATGGTACAGAAATGTCCTCTCCCCTAGAACCTGGATTACTCCTGTACTGTGCCAAACACAGCCATCCTAGCTTGTAACTTTTATAATATTAATCTTTGACAGAGCTGAAATGCGCTTTCCTTTCCATGACACCCCTAGTATGAGTGCACATATATACCCCATAAAGTCTGGACGAGAAGACCACCGCCGTAGCTCAGTGGTAGAGCATTGGACGCGTTATTCGAACGTCGCTGGTAAGTTATCTTTGCGTCCACTTTACTTTCTTCACGTTTATATCCTAATTACTACAACTAACACCCCCTATACTTTCCTTGGCATTGTTGTCTGTTAGTTTCCAATAATATTTTCCCTAGTATGAGTGACACGTCAGTTTCGCATTACATGAAAATGAGGGTGTACTTATGCTATTTTCGATCAAACATTTCTAGCAAGGTCTGGGGCCCCAGAAGAAACATTTGCAAGCCTTCAAAGTGCCCTAAACAATTTAGTACTTTTTCCAAAGCCAGTTTCGGTTAAGTTTGTGCTTTGCCGTGATGTCAGGATGCAGGAGGTGGTAATGTGGGCCGAGGACAGTGCGATATTGTGACACTTGCTGGGGTGTTTGCTGCGCTGCTACAATGCCCCTCTAAACAAGAAGCAGCATAGGAGACAATTCAGTAAGCAGTAGCGAGTGTCTTGGAATAGGGAGCCGACACTAAACACTAAATTGTTTAGGGTGCTTGGAGACCTGCTAATATGTTTTTCGAGGGTTTAGGGGTCAATGACCTTCTGCTAACAAAATATGAATAGTCAGTGAGCAATACCGTGCCAGTTTCCACTTCCTCTTAATTTCAACTAGAAAATCAGCTACCTACACTTGATCTCTGCTCCGTAGTGCCACCTTTACATCCCATAAGGTTACATCTATCATTAAAGGGACACTAAAGAGAAAGAAGGTTTTTTTCGTATTAGTAAATCACTCTTTCAGGATACCAAAAACACCATGCTTGCAGAGAGAAAACGTGCAAATTATAAGTGGCAATGCCCCCTTCAAGTTTCCACACCAGTCGCCATGATGTCACAGATTTTGACAGCATCCACTAAGGCCTAGCGAGTTCCTAATTGGTAAAAATGAACAGCAGTGTCTTCTGAAGGAGCCAGAGGCCTAACATACCAAGTTTCAGGAAATAACGTTGAGCCAATGTGGCAAAAACGTGAAAAAACACTTTGAAATCTGTGACGCAGCCATCGAAGATTTCCGGCAAGCTTAAAAGTGGTACTTTTGACAACAATGACTTTCTCACCCATTAATTAACCTATGGTGGTGCAATTAACGACACTAGAGTTTTCAGAGTGTAATCTACCAGTCTAAACTGATTTGCTGTTGCTCTTTATTAGGCAAACCATAAAACAGCAACTGCCGATGTCAAGCCTCTGCCACTTACCTGTGCTGTTGGGACAGAGACGAGCTAGCAACTCAAAGCGAATATCTCTCTCAACACTCATGGAGCGAGCATGGATCTTGAAGATGTGTGTCCTTCCCTGGGGAGTGTATAGAACATGTTTCACAATGTTGCTGGCCATGCAAGACCAACTTGCAAGCCTAAAAAACTCGCTAAAGAATAGACAGAAGTTAGCAGTGTGGCCAAACAGTCCAGAATAAATTATAAAATGCAGCTGGTACTTGACAAGCTTCCTTGCAGAATACACCACCCTGTCTTAAAACAGAACTTGAAATGAAATGTATTGTGCAAAAAAAATATCTTGCACAATGGCAGCAATAAGAATACAATGTCTTTAAAATTGCATTTTAATATAATGAATAAATCTAGAATGGTGTCTCACAATGAGAAGGGACATTCAAACTTCAAAAAAAACTTGAATAACGAATAGATTAGTATTTGCAAAAATTTAGAGCAAAAGCGCAATAATTCTAGTCCCAATGGCAGAAATGTGTGAAAAGTGATTTTTGTAGTCAAATCAGTAGCAGTGCCAGAAGCAAAACTAATCGAATGATGAACAGCCGTTTTCACGATTAATACAAAGTTATAATCTTAGTATTTCTTCTGCCGACAAGTTTATACCACTACGCAGCTCATTATGTAGTCTTATTATTAAAAGCACAAATGGGGAATCAGACACAAGTAAGCAAATTGTATGCATGCACAAAATTCTTCAGAGAATGCAAGTCATCCCTGTACATAAGATGGTAAGCATGGTTCCCTATGAGATGCAGCCTGATCCACTAAATAATTTATTATGCTTTATAATGCCAATAGAGATGAAATTTACTACATGTTTTGAAACACTATTCATATTTACAAATATTTTTTTTGAGAGTCCTATTGAATTTGATGATTGAATCTAAGAGGTTTCTTCGTTGGTTAGCAGCACAACTGATGTAGGGAGTGAGAGAAATGAAAGGAATATAATATAGTAATCGCTATAGGAATACTTGAAATATTCACACAACCCTACCAGGGGCCACAGCAATAAACAGAAAATGCGAGATGTTACTTCTGAGTTGCGACAATTCACACACTAGAGAATTCTGGATGTGCAAGCAAACTGCCTATTTGTTTTGAGTGCATTAAATACTTTAAGTACTTTAAGTAAACAATGTTTTATAATATGACAGAAGTCAATGATGTTATGAACACACGCATACAAAGATGGTAAGCAACAATGTCTTTGACGTGTCATCAAAAGCAGTGTGGGTCAAAGAAAGACTGCTGTTAGCAGAGGACGATGCTCTTGAGTGACTTTTCGATACAGGAAGCGTCACTAACAGATAGCTAAAGCACATAGCTTTAGATCATCACTTTTCACAGAGTGAATATTTAATGAAGAGCGCCACATTCATTCATGTACAAGACATATTTGTTAACAAAGGGCCATGTCTGTACATGCACTTGCAAGCTATATTTTTGTTTTGTCACTCCTAATATATTGTCTGAGTGAAGTGTGCGTTTTACGCTTGCATAAATATCAGTTTTCTTGGTTTGAAGCAAAGTCGAAGTGGAATGGTTCAAGTAATGCAATTTGCACAAGACTGATACAAGTACCTGATGTTGATAAATTTAAGAAGTTGGTTTTTTACTTTACCAAAAAAAAAAAAAACACCTTAATCTATGGAGCCACTTTATGTTCAATGTTCTGTTGTTGAGTTAAATAACTGTAAACTATAGAAATACACTTTTTTTCTCAAATGTGGTGCAATTGGGGGTGCGGGTTATGCATGATAAGATACGGTACGTTTTAAAAGTTATTGGGTTCCGCACATAACCCGCTCTAAGAAAAAGTTATTTTGAGGTGCAAGTAATGAGCAAGCTTCGCTTCGAGGTGTGACTTCATGGCAGCAAGAGTTGTGTCTGAAAGGATGGTTTCGTGGCATCATGGGTGCACTGCCATGAAACCACCTTTACAGAGACGTTGAAGGGACTGACGACCGATTTTCCTCGACCCAGTTTTTTATGGAGCAACGAAATGCTCCCCCTCAGTAGTGGTTAAACCTGCAGCACTTAATTCCAAATGATATTTTGTAAGAAGAATTTTTCGACCTGAGAAGCGACTAAAAAAGTACAAGTGCCTCCTCCAGCAACGCCGAGAACTGATAGCAATTCCGATAGCCCTCCCCACAAACTGTTCATTACGCTCAACATTCTATTTTCACAGGAGTGAGTGCAACTGTGGTTAACCACCTGCATTTCTGACATTTTCAACTGTTTTCTAATATAAACGGCCGGTAGAATATGTTTTTGGAACACTCGTCATACATCTCCAACTTGTCTACAAGTACCGCCAGTTCTTCAGCTACCTTTCATGCTGCCCGTGGCCTCCGCAATTAGCTCCGGCAACGGCGCGTTGCTGAAGCTAATCCCAGAGGCCATGTGCTGCCGTTCATGAGCATTGGATCATACTTCAAGCGAAGGCGGTGCCACTGTTCTGTTCACTACAAACGAAGGTGTATTGGCACATTTTAGGTTAGAAAAGATTATAATAAGAAATGTGTGCTGTGTTTCAACACTGATACAAAGACCATTAACCACCAGTGTTCTGCGCGCAGAGCGCGCAGTGTATTGAAGCGCTGCCTGCCTTGCCCCACTGAACAGTGCGGGGAGTGTGTGTGCGCGTTTGTGTGTGTGAGTGTGTGTTTAGTGCTGTGTGCGACGTCGTTCTCGAACAGCGGGGTGCCTTCGGTGTCACTAATGGTTCCGGGAACTGTGGGCTGACCCCTCGCCACGTGCGAGGCGACGCCGCGCGCGAAGCCACGAACCGCTCCTCCTCCTCCTCCTTGTGCCAGGGCGCGAAGAAGGCCCGGACTTCACGCCTCAGTCTGCCTTATTCAGCCCGAGAATTCGCACCGCTTTTTACGGTGTCGAGTGCTTTTCTCAACTAAACTTTGCCATTGCTTTGTATAACCCAGTGACCTAATTAAAAGTTTTGGTTTAAAGAAGTTAATTGTATTCGACCCGTTATCTGGCTGGCTAGCTACGCGACTTTTTTGATTCCGTTGGAAAAGTCACCGCGAGGCCAGCACAGTAAAAAGCGAAGTCTTCTCCCATCGGCCGCCAGCATCACGTCCGCCGGCAGTGCATACGTCGCTACAGCAAGACCATCGGCTTGCTCAAGACCACCACGTACTGCAAGGACACGGCATCGCTCCAGTGATGACCTGCTGACGGCACAAAGGGCAACGACAAGGTAGGCTCATTCCATGACATCTATCAGCTTAGCTTCGTTGACAACATACGTCCGCTTCGCACGAGACACGTTGTGAAGGAAGCATGGAACAGGACAAGCTGACAGAGCAGACCGCAGAGAACTGCACCGAATTAGAGCACGAACCTGCGGCGATCAACGTTCGTCCGCGCAGAGTAACTACACTCTCAGCAAAAGCTACAGAGAATTATGAAGCGAGCTGCGAACAGCATCGCCGTAGAACAGACGCTGCATGGGAGTGCGTCGAGGCGGCCATCCTCAAGCTATCCAGCGTGCACGAAGAGGCTGTCGACGTTATCGCTGCGCAGCTTCGTTCAAGCTATGAGCGATACAAAAAGATCTCCGACAAGTACACTGCTTTCTTGACCGCTACGAAGACGCAGGCAAGTCGGAAAGAGCTCGACATGTTAAGTGCGATAGACGCGGATCGAGACACTATAGTGAAAGAGAGGCTTCGCGAGACCACGGAGCAAGCGCGCAACCTCAGAGAGGAAACTGCGTCGAGGCGCTCGCTATCGGTCAGCTCAAGAGCTTCGTCAGTGTCGCGACGCTCGGGTTCCTCGACCATGAGCATAGCTGCAGCACAGGCGCGTGCGCAGGCAGACGCCGTCAGAGCCAGGGCAGCCTTCAGCCGCAGAGAAGCTGCGATGCGCCTCGAGAAAGCCAAGATTGATGCAGAACTAGAAATCCTGCATCACGACAGAGAAGTGGCCGTCGCAGAAGCTCAAGCAAATGCGTTGGAGGCAGCTGCGGAGCAGGATGGCGGGGAGAGGTCACGAGTGATACCTTCCATCGATCCAACCTTACGGACCGCGAGCTATGTAACCCAACAGGAAGAATTAAACGGGAGGTTTCAGTCGCCTCATTCACCTGTTGTCTCTAGGACAAACCGCGATGAGAATGACAGCGTCCTTTCAGGAGCTGCTGTAGCTCAGAACAGTCCGACGGGCGTTCGCGTCATGCAACCTCCGCCTATTCATGAGGTAGCGCCCGACGGTTCAAGCACGGAGCTGGCTGGTGTCCTAAAATTCTTGTGCCGAAGAGATCTTGTTTCGGGTGGCCTCACGAAGTTTGATGACCAGCCCGAAAATTATCGCGCCTGGAAGTCGTCCTTCAAAGGTGTCACTCGTGATCTGGGTCTCTCCCCTCAGGAGGAGTTAGATCTACTTATCAAGTGGCTCGGCCCAAGATCTGCGACACAAGCACAAAGGCTCAAATCTGTGCACGTGGAAGATTTTGCAGCAGGTTTGAACACCGTGTGGAAGAGGTTAGACGGCACCTATGGTTCCCCTGAGGTGGTGGAGGACTCTTTGCTGAAAAGACTCGAAGATTTCCCGAGGGTGTCTCACCGGGATGCCTTAAAACTTCAGGAGCTCAGCGATCTTCTCCTTGAACTTGAAGTTGCAAAGACGAACCCTCATTTGGCAGGTCTCAGATACCTAGACACTGCAAGAGGAGTGAATGCTATCGTCGCAAAGCTCCCTCCCGGTTTGCAGGAGAAATGGATGTCGGCAGGGTCAAAATACAAAAAAGAACATCAGACTGCATTTCCGCCGTTTTCCTTCTTCTCAAAATTCATAATGGATGAAGCCGGTATGAGGAACGACCCAAGTTTTAAGCTTTCGCGCGATACGCCAGCTGACTTCAGCGCAAGGAAACAAGAGAACTCCAAAACAAGGCCGAAAGCAACCGTCTCCACAAAGAAAACTGAAATCGACTCCACTTCAGCGGATACATGTCAGGACACTATCCCAAACGGGCAGCCAGCTCAGGCAAAGAACTCGGTGGACAAATGGTGCCCCCTCCATAAGAAGCCTCACCCCTTAGAGAAGTGTCGCGCCTTCCGGGAGAAGAATCAGGAAGAACGAACGGAATTTCTCAGGCAGCAAGGAATCTGCATGCGCTGCTGTTTGTCGCACAGTCACATCAAAGCGCAATGCCAGGCGATCTTGAGGTGCCGCGTATGCGAGAGTGGCGACCACGCTACAGCCTTACACGTTGCATCGCCAAGTTCATCACTCTCGAGTGTAACCGCCTCCAACGTGAGCGCAGCAGAGAGTTCCGAGAGACGGGTAACATCTACACGTACTCATGTTGCGAGTGGAAGCGATGACAGCAAGTCGTGCGCAAAGCTTTGCCTGGTGGATGTGGCTCACGACTCTGATCCCAGCAAGACGCTTAGAGCATACGTAATCCTGGATGAGCAAAGTAACCGCTCACTGGTCAAGTCAGAACTCCTTGATTACTTCCGGGTGAACGGAACTCCTGTCCAGTACACATTGCGCACCTGTTCAGGCAACACTGCGGTAGCTGGAAGATCAGCTGATGGCTTCTCCGTGCACAGCTTAGCCGGCGATGTGAAGCTACACCTTCCACCTTTGCTCGAGTGCAACGAGATCCCTGATAACAGGAGCGAAATTCCAACTCCGGACGCTGCGCAGAGCTACCCTCATTTAAGAAAGATCGTGAATGAGATTCCGCCCATTGACTCAGAAGCCAATATACTACTTCTCCTGGGACGAGACATACTAAGAGCCCACAAGGTGCGCCGGACTCTCAACGGGCCGCACGACGCTCCTTACGCTCAGAAACTCGACCTGGGTTGGGTCATCGTGGGCGACGTCTGCGCCAACCGCACGCAGAAGGCAACGAGCGTTAACGTGTTCAAGACTCACGTGCTGGAAAACGGACGGCCTTCGCTCTTCGAGCCATGCTCCAATCATTTCTTCGTTAAAGAAACACCGGTCCCCAAGGCTAATGAACTTCCGCCTCCTCAAGGCTCAACCGTAACGGCAGATACAAAAGGCATCCACTCCCATCGGCTATTTGAAACCACTAATTCAGATGAGCAGCGTGCTCTCTCTATCGAGGACAGAAAATTTATCGAAATGATGGACAAGGATTTCGCTCGAAACGAAACCAACAGCTGGGTCGCACCACTTCCATTCCGCACCCCGAGATGCAAGCTTCCGAACAACAGACAGCAAGCTCTCTCTCGTCTGTTTTCATTACGCAGAACGTTGCTAAGGAACCCGGAGACGAGGGAGCGTTTTATGAGGTTCATGGAGGAATTGTTTGTGAGTGGACACGCCGAGGAAGCTCCCCCACTTTGTGAGAATGACGAGCGCTGGTATTTGCCGATATTCGGTGTGTGCCACCCACAAAAGCCCGATCAGATAAGGGTAGTTTTTGATTCCAGCGCTCAGCACGAAGGGGTCTCCCTAAACAGCTCCCTACTGACTGGTCCTGACATGACAAACAATCTTGTCGGAATCTTGGTGCGCTTCCGCGAAGAACCGGTGGGAGTAATAGCAGATGTCCAACAAATGTTTTACAGTTTCACGGTTCGAGAGGACCATCGAGACTTCCTGAGGTTTCTCTGGTTCAGAGACAACGACTTGAACAGAGAGATAATTGAGTGCCGAATGAAAGTGCATGTTTTCGGCAACAGCCCATCGCCCGCCGTAGCTACCTACGGGCTTCGACGAACAGCTCGAGAGGCTGTTCAGCAGTTCGGAGAGGACGCAAAGAAGTTTGTCGAAAGAGACTTCTACGTGGACGATGCCCTGAAGTTGTTTGCAACCGAAGAGGATGCCATTGGCCTGTTAAAGACGACGCAACAAATGCTTGCATCTGCTAACATTCGGCTGCACAAAATAGCCTCAAATAGGCAAAACGTTTTGCTTGCGTTCCCATCCGAGGACCACGCGAAAGGTTTGCAAAACCTCGACTTCAGCGCTGACCCATTGCCCACACAGAGAAGCCTTGGCTTGCTTTGGGACGTACGCGACGATAGCTTCGTTTTCCGGGCCCCACTTCAGGACAGGCCATATACTCGGAGAGGGGTATTATCGACGGTCAATAGCCTATACGACCCGCTGGGTTTTGTAGCTCCAGTCACGGTGCAAGGAAAACATCTGCTTCGCGAGCTGACTGCAGAAGGCTACGACTGGGACACTCCTCTCTCGGAGGACAAGCGACGACAGTGGGACGAGTGGAAAACCTCGCTTCAAGCATTACATGATCTCCGAATCGCACGATCGTATGCACCAATGTCGCTGCGCGAGGCCCGATGCAAAGAACTTCACGTCTTCTCGGACGCGTCCACGAAAGCCGTAGCAACAGTAGCATATCTGCGTGTGATCGACGTAGACGGGGGCAAACAAATTGGATTTGTTATGGGAAAGGCCAAACTGACCCCTCAGCCAGAACACACCATACCAAGGCTTGAGTTGTGTGCAGCGGTGCTTGCGGTTGAAATGACTGATTTCATCCTACGAGAGTTAGACTTTCGGCCGGATTCGGTGGTATTCTACACAGACAGCAAGGTAGTTTTGGGATATATTTTCAACGAGACCAGGCGGTTCCACGTGTACGTAGCCAACAGAGTCCAGCGCATTCGCAACAGCACGCTACCGGAGCAGTGGAAGTACGTCCGCACGGACGAAAATCCGGCAGACCACGCCACGAGAATGGTGCCAGCGACGCGGCTCAAGGGCACAAACTGGTTCACGGCACCAGACTTCCTTTCGCGGCATGAGACAGATCCCGCAACACAGGATTTCGTCCTCGTGGATCCTGACCATGACAAAGAACTGAGGCCCGAGGCCAGCACGTTTGTTACCAAGGTGAACGTGAACGAACGACTCGGATCCAACCGCTTCAGTAGGTTTTCAAGCTGGCAATCACTACAACGCGCTGTCGCCAGTCTGATCCGCGTAGTACGGCAGCGGGGAAAAGAGCCCCAGCCAGAGGCAGATGCTGTGCAGCTGCTACTGAGGGCCAAGACTGTCGCAATTGGGGCAGTGCAGCAGGATGCTTTCTCCGAGGAGATACACTGCATTCGTGAGCAAAAGTCACTTCCTAGAAATAGCCCACTCCAAAAACTCGATCCGTTTCTCGACGCACGTGGTTTGCTTCGCGTCGGCGGCCGCTTGAACAAAGGCGACTTTCCGGACGACGAAAGAAATCCCCTGATAATCCCGGGCCGGCACCATGTTGCGACACTCCTTGTGCGTCACTACCATGAGCGTGTGCAACACCAAGGCAGACACTTTACTGAGGGCGCCATTCGGTCGGCTGGTTTCTGGCTAATCGGAGGCAAGAGGTGCATCCGTTCAGTGCTGTCGGGTTGCGTTTTATGCAAGAAGCTCAGGGGACGCTTCCAAGAGCAGAAAATGGCCGACCTTCCAAAAGACCGGCTCAGCGAGGATCCTCCCTTCACAAACGTTGGCATTGACGTATTTGGTCCGTGGACCATCGCTGCCCGCCGAACAAGAGGTGGAATAGCCAACAGCAAGCGCTGGGCAGTTATATTTACTTGCCTCAGCATTCGCGCCGTGCACATTGAAGTTATCGAATCACTCGACACGACAGCCTTCATCAATGCCCTTCGTAGGTTCTTGGCAATACGAGGACCTGTCAAGCTGATACGTTCTGACTGCGGAACAAACTTCGTCGGAGCGTGCAGGGAACTAGGAATCAACGCCAAGAGCCTCGACAGTTCAGACGTTGGCAACTTCCTTAGCGAAAACGGCTGCACGTGGGCATTCAACCCACCACATGCTTCTTATATGGGTGGAGCGTGGGAGCGGATGATTGGAATCACACGCCGCATCCTTGACTCTATGCTCATTCAGAACCGGCACCATCACCTTACGCACGACATGCTCGCGACCTTCATGGCAGAAGTGTCCGCCATCATCAATGCCAGGCCCTTAGCCCCCGTATCATATGACCCCGAAGATCCCTATCTTCTCACTCCAGCAACTCTCCTGACACAAAAACAGGGGAACAACGCTCCAGCTCCTGGAAAACTGGACACAGACAACCTATACAAGCGGCACTGGCAACAAGTGCAGGGCCTCGCTAATGGTTTTTGGAAGCGCTGGCGCTCAGCCTTCCTCTCAACATTGCAGCAACGGCGCAAGTGGCAACAAGCAAAGCCTAACCTAAAGAAAGGCGATGTCATCTTGTTAAAAGATAGCCAGGCCGCCCGCAGCGACTGGCCTTTGGGAGTCGTGACACAAAGTTTTCCTAGCACGGATGGAAGAGTGCGAAGAATAGAGGTCAAGGCAGTTAGAAATGGAGCTGTGAAGACGTTTTGCAGACCCATCACGGAGGTTGTGCTTCTTGTGTCGCCATAAAATACAGTGACAGTGGTGTACAACGGGAGCTGACACCAGACGGGGAGTGTTCTGCGCGCAGAGCGCGCAGTGTATTGAAGCGCTGCCTGCCTTGCCCCACTGAACAGTGCGGGGAGTGTGTGTGCGCGTTTGTGTGTGTGAGTGTGTGTTTAGTGCTGTGTGCGACGTCGTTCTCGAACAGCGGGGTGCCTTCGGTGTCACTAATGGTTCCGGGAACTGTGGGCTGACCCCTCGCCACGTGCGAGGCGACGCCGCGCGCGAAGCCACGAACCGCTCCTCCTCCTCCTCCTTGTGCCAGGGCGCGAAGAAGGCCCGGACTTCACGCCTCAGTCTGCCTTATTCAGCCCGAGAATTCGCACCGCTTTTTACGGTGTCGAGTGCTTTTCTCAACTAAACTTTGCCATTGCTTTGTATAACCCAGTGACCTAATTAAAAGTTTTGGTTTAAAGAAGTTAATTGTATTCGACCCGTTATCTGGCTGGCTAGCTACGCGACTTTTTTGATTCCGTTGGAAAAGTCACCGCGAGGCCAGCACAACCAGTATAATGTCATGTGAACACCATAATATGCATCTTCGCTTTTTTTTGCTGCATGAGATGCCAAAAGTGAGTTTAATGAAGAAATAAAAAAATATAAATCCGTGTCTAATGAAAAACACAGTGCTCATTCTAGCCGATACATTATACAATCTTTCCATTAAAGGAATTATCTAAATTTGATTTCTGAGTGGTTATCTGTCCTTTTAAGCGGGAGAATGCGTGTATTTGTTTGTTTGAGATACTTTGAATGTTGCAGTACACAATGGAATATTCGAAAACATTGAATACTCGCCCAAAGCTAGTGTGCTGATGTGACAATTTCATTCGCACAAACAGACAAGGTAGATTTATACGTGATAGTCCTGTCCTTTTACAGGATATGAATTGGCACAAATTAACTTGGGCAGAACAACAAAGTGGCCAGGTTGTCTTGAAAGTGAATGCACTCACTGGGTGCGACATGAGTGGCCACTTTCACATCAAAGAAGACAAAACAAAAGCAGAGGGGGGGAAGCCTGTACCTCCAAGTCGGGAAGTCCGAATTCAACCTTGCGGTCAAGCCGTCCGGGCCTCATCAAGGCAGGGTCTAGAATGTCTGGCCTGTTGGTTGCCATGAGGACCTTGATGTTGCCTCGGGGGTCAAAGCCATCCAGCTGGTTGATGAGCTCGAGCATGGTTCGTTGCACCTCATTGTCACCACCAGCACCATCGTCAAATCGTGCACCTGCCGCGAGAGTTTGGCGAATAAGCGGCCTGGGACACCACGCAGTGCAAGTACTCGAACCAACAAAGAAAAGGCTTTTCAATGATTACAAAATGAACATTTTTAATAGAAGAGCTGTCTTTGTAGCCTGTTCTTACAGTGATCAAGGGTAGGCAAAATTTCGCCACTGATGCAAAGGATGCTAGCTGGGCCCTGCACAGCTTAACTGCAATGGCAAGCTTATGGCCAAACACCAACTATCACAGCTCTGTGAAATGCACAAACTGTCACACAAGAACTTAGTGGAGCCTGAAACTCTATAGGTGCTGTAGTAAAACACGTGCGACAGACACTTCTCGTTTCTCCTTGCCACTCGCTCCTCCTGTGGTGACTGCGGAAGAATGCTCCCGATGCTGGGAGAGGAGGGCGGTAGTTACTTTCAACAATGGTGCTCGTGCTGCTGCAGACAACACACACATGACGAATTAGCTTAATATGTAAAGCCACCTATACTACCGATATAGATACGCTTGTCGTCGGCTCCAGTGCCTTGTTTGATGACTTCTAATCCCTTCACGAACCTCATGGTTGTTTATTTCAAGGGAGCTAACTTGCCAGTGAGGAAAGGATGTCTTTCTTTGCCTACTAAATCTGTGTGACGTCACACACTGCAGCTTGCCGATATGTCTGAACTGATCCACTTTCAATAACATCTCTAGGCACACATAAAGTAAAATCCTGATACATGGAATTATTTCTGACGTAAAGGAGCTGCAACATACCCTTAGATAGACCATGCAACAAAAGCATATTCATCGTGCGGCATACCACTCACTTCTTGAACACTGGAAATATTCATGCTGACACTGCGGTACTGTTCTGCAGATGCTGTCAAACAGTGCATTGAATCTGGAGGGCAATGCGAGCTATGGCACAAATGTAGGTGGTTGGTGGTCAAGAACAAACCCTGTAGCTTGGTGAAAGAAATACGTTCCACTAACAGCAGACGTTGCTACGAACGGCTCAGCCAATTTTTGTAGCCGTGTGTGGCACGTAGAGTTCACAAGTGGAGCACAAAGTTACCGCTTTCTCAAACGCCCACTCTTAAGACAGGGGCTCGTCCTCACTTTCTCTGAAGCTGCCAGCGGCTGCCAGTTTTCGTAATTCGGCAGATTGCTGCTATTGGCTCAGAGCTAACAAAAATCAAGAGCAGCATTTAGGTCAGACGCGCTTCTTGCTATTGTCAGTTTATAATAATAGCACCAGCTGTACTTAAATAAACAGGTTGATGTAAGAAAATCTTTCATATTAAGATTCAATATCAATGATGCACTTCTGGGACAAAACAACTGTCATCTGCTGAACTCGGTGCAACCGCGCACATGTGAGCAAATCTTTGGCCACAGTGTTTTTTTCGGCGTCACAGGCTTTGTGCCCTCCTTTGTTTCGAATACTTTTGAATGCTGTAGGTGGCCTCAAACCTTACAATGCTTGTGTGCAGCTCTGAGTTCAAATGCCGCAGATCTCATGCTGGTAAGTGCACGCACCGAGTTGAGGCATTTAGTAACAAGGTCAGCGAACAGCACCTCACGAAACCTGAGAATTAGACTACAGCGGAAGGTTGAAAGAGTTCTTTTCTTCCAGAGGACGAACAATCACATTAAAATATTCTGAAGTTTGAACAATACAGTCCACATCTAATATTCTGACTTTGTGCTCATTTACAAATTCAAGTTCAACAGTAAGGTTGGAGCCACAATCTGAAGTCGACTGTCAGCTAATTGGGAGCATTTTTGTTCCCAGTCTTTTACGAATAAGAAAACATCTGCATATCACAAGCTTGCGCACATGCATGTATAGACGACCTTCCACGTCGACAGAAAAGGTCCTTGACACTACGGTTCCCCAACCATTGCCATTCTCAGTCAAGTGGCTCCTTGTGCTGTCACTGGATCAAAAGTCAGTGGCAGGAAAGGCGTGAAGTCCTGCATAAGCTACCTCAAGATGACACCTTGCAGTCTGCTTGGCCACAGCACAACTGCCTTCCATCTATGGAAACACCATAGCATCGATCCATAGCAGTAGAGATGCTGGTGTTCCAGTGTTTCGACCTATAGCAACATTCTAGTGAGGGTGCAGAGGCCGTAGACTGGTAATGCTGTACTACAGAGTTATATTTAGTCCCCCCCCACAGTTGGTGGGGGGAAAATGCAACACACTGCAGTGGTTTATCGCCTACCATTGAGTGGGGAGTCCGCAATGATTCGATCAATGTTTTACAGTACTTTTTGCAATCCCCAGCAGCTCCTTGGGAAAGGAGCAAATCTAAGTGGAAGTTGTGAATATCTCGCTCTATAGTCTGCTGCTGCTGGCAAAAACAGAATGATCCAATGGGCACACTGTATGCCATTTGTCTGCAGTGTACCACTCACTTCCCACGTGTCTTTCGAAAAATCAAGGGAAAATAATCCACGGATATCACAAGCTATCAAGAAAATCCTCCTTACCTCCAATTGCATCAATCTCATCAAAAAATATCAGGCAAGCCTTTTTGCTGCGGGCCAATTCGAAGAGCTCTCGCACCATGCGTGCACCCTGAAATATAATTAGCATAAGATGTCACAGGCATTCGCAGGTACTGTGCTTAAAGGGACACTAAAGGCAAATATTAGGTCGACGTTTAAATGACGGTCCAGAAACCTCGTAGCGCTACTTTTGTGCCAAGGAAGTGCTTATTTTGAAATAAAATCATGTTTTAGTGGTCCACATCACGTTAGCGCATTTCAAATCACCCGCCTGAAAGCGGTGTTTCTCACGTCACTGCTGCCGTGCCCAACGTTGCCCGCCTTTACTGCGTGGCGGCGTGCACTGGAAGCGTGCGCCATTCGGGCATCCGGCAACATCACATGCATGCGGCATTTTGTCGAACTTTCTGTCAGAGCGACTTTCACGAGCGCGCAAAACACATGTGGCAGTACACGATACCGAAACTACCACTGAGACGAGACTGCGTGAGCGAAGCAGGGTGCCAGGCGAAGCGCAGTTCGGCGAAAACGGAACCTTTGAACCACGCGCGCCATTCCCCATGGCAATGCCAAAGAGGTTCTTTTTTCCATGAATCAAACAGAAACGAACAAGCAGCATTTTATTACATCTCTTGATGCACGGAAGGTTCTTTTTTTATTGCAGCTAGTTTGATTACGAGTGATTAATTGTAGTCGAACTCTCTGACGTCATCGGGATCATTTCCAAAATGTGCCGCTCGTGGTGCTCATCGTGTGATACATTCAGCTTAATTTCTCGGTAAGTAGGGCACAGCTGTTGATAATATTGCCGTTTTAGACGTCGTCATACATTGAGCTTTCACTCTGACATAAATTGTTATTTGCCTTTAGTGTCCCTTTAATAAGATAACCTGCAGCCTCTAAACAAATCTTGCTCCTTAATGTCTTTCATGGACTATTCAAGGATACACATCGGTAGCTTTAACAAGGGAGCTATGCAATCACATTTAACAAAGCCTTGTTTAGTTCTGGCTGGATGACAAGACCACATCAAGCTGTGTCCACCTTTAAGTGTTCAATCAATAACACAAAATACTACCTGTGTTACAGCTTCCATTAGTGAACATACAGAAATGTCACCTTTTGTGATGTTAATGAGCTAAAAAGAATTCCCAGCCAGGATGTACAGTTAATCATGCATACAGCATTTTTGACGCTGAAATGAGAGAGCTGCTATGCTTACCTCCCCAACGTACTTCTGCACAAGTTCTGAACCAATAACCCTGATAAAACAGGCATCTGTTCTGTTGGCAACAGCCCGGGCACACAAGGTTTTCCCTGTTCCAGGGGGTCCAAACAGCAGTACACCTTTTGGTGGCTCAATACCTAGGTTTACAAAACGCTCCGGCTGGAAAAAAAAAAGGAGGTAAGTTCAAACCACATTTGAAGCCGAAGAAACCAAATGATGGTAAGTTCTTTTTTCAGTTCACACTCGCTGGGCCCCTTAACATAGAATTTTTACTAGAGCTGTGCAAAGAGCAAAATTTCGGGTGCGAAGCGAATTTGTACATTCTCAGAGATGCGAGGGTGCGAGCGTGCTTCTCAGCGGAGATGCGCCGGCGGGGGAGAGAGCGGCGACGGCATTACAAAGGAGGAGGGGTGGCGGAACGAACGAACAAGGAGCGGGGGGGAGAAAAAAAAAGGGGGATGGCTGTGGGGGACAGCAGCCCGGCGCAGGTGCGTGGTGTGAGGAGGGGGAGCGGTTGCGCGGCCGACGGAGAAGCCTTTGCCCCCTTCGGCCGCTTGACATGCGCGCTTCGTCGTTGCATCGTCGTAGAGCGCAGATATCGCGCGTGCAACCTCGATTCCCCCGCAAGTAACAATGCTTTGAGACGCGATTGAGCTTTCGCCTTTGCCACCAACAGGCGGACTTACAAGCTTGAAAGACTTTTTCAGGATAGTTGCCGCGGCTGTTCTCCCGATCGCGAACCGAAACTTCGTTTCACGCGTGATGCCCTCGGTTTAGCTCGCGAGTGCGATCTCTTCTACTCCCGATCTCCGTGTTGCCTAGGGCAAGCTTCTCGCGGTGGCATGCCAAGTTGCAACGCGCACGCTAGGCCTAACGAGCGCTAGCTGCCATGTCGGCGGCCGCGGACTACAGAAGTTGCGGTTTGGTGCCGAGTCAATGAAACATTTTGCAATTGTTGCATTTAGAAGGGGTGACTTACATCTTTTACGAAAACGCGGGCGTGCGTGTGAAACACTCGAGTGGTGGTTTGTGGTCGCCACCGTTTTCGACATCGCGGACGCGCAGTTTGTTACCGCGGCGACTTCCCTCCACGGCGCATTTTTTCCGCGTTCGTTATGTCGGCACCGCAGGTCCGCGGACGCTAACAGTTCAACATTTTCAAATGTAAGCAGATGCAAACTTACGCCCCAGTCGCATGCCGCGATAGTCGGAATCGCGCGCCTGCCTGTTGGTCATGTTTTGTACACGTGCAACCTTTCAAAAATGTTGTTTTGGTTATAGTGCGGTACCGCTTATAGTGCGGATATTCGCGACTCCGGCGACTTACGTTATTTATAAGCGGTCTATGCTGTATTGAAGTGTGAGTGTGAAGCGAATCGAATATTTTTCGAATAGTTCGAAGCGAAATTGCAGAAAAAAAAAGCTGGAGAGGATTCCTAAGCATATTCTTATGAAATGGCAACATGAAAGTGTTTCTTTTTGCTAGGTTGATGAAGCGCTGGTGGGGTGGTGTTTCATAGTTGTCTTATCAAGAATGAAGCGATGGAGAGGCTGAATTCTATTTATGTACAAGATTTGGTGCAACCAAAGTGTTGCCGACAACACTTTACATGTGATAGGCAAAGATGCCATTTCCTCAGCCTCTCATCCCCTTTCAACTTCTGTGGAAGCCCAACTAATGTGATGGACAAGGGTGTGCTCCCTTCAAGTCCGAAGTTCCAAATCTGCCTCGTTGTCACAAATTAGCGCTAAATAAAGCACGCGCGCGGCCGCTTTCAAACGGCTGCGCGACAGAACGGCGCGAGTCGCGCGCCCAAGAAGCGCGAACGACGAAAAAAACAAGCATCAAAAGACGCCGGCGCGCCGCATCCTCCTCACCCACTCGAGCCAGATGCAGACAACGCGATCAAACGCACAGCAATGCCTGGAAACATCTAGAAGGAAAGGGTGACGCATTGCCGATGATGCCGCCACGGTTCGAACCTACGAGAAAGCCCTCGCCCTTTCTCTAGCCTTAGCTGTACTGCACGCCGAAGAACCCTCCCGACGCTTCTAGAAACCGGGGGAGAAGGGATAAAAGCGTGCGAACGACGGTGAGACAGTCAGTGAAGAAGTCCGTGAAGTCGAGACAAGAGTGAGTCCGTCGGCCCGGTGATGGTGAAGTTATGCTAACTGTGGCTCAGTTAGCCAAAGAAGACGTGTTGATGATGGTGTGCGGTCAGTCGATCGTCGATCTGGGAGAATCCGATGACGACACCATGTGAGCCGTGACAAGTCACGATGACGGTTGAGCTACGACGATCAACGCTGGAGCTGGCGTGAATGTTTCCTTGAAGAGAAGCACTCGATTACCGTCCAAGTATTGTGGACTGGATACGCCATTGTTTATTCAGGACTTTAACTGTCATTGAATAGTTGTAATGCATGCGATTGCATTCGTAGCGTGTGATCTGTTTGTTTAGCTCCCGTTGTGTAAACACCATCTGAATTATATTGTGAAGTTGTAACTGGTACCAGCCGAGTGTGCACGTGTTTGTGATATTTGTATTGCCTTAACTGAGAATATATTTCGTTTTCGTTTGCGTTATCCACTCTCAGCTCTGACTCGGTCTTTGGACCACAACCGGCGTTCGCTGGCGCACCAAAGGACCAACTCTAAATTGTCCGCGCTTTCGTGGTGCGTTTTCGGAAGGCCGTGACGCCAGCCCTTAGAATCCACCCGACGATTGCCATTCCCATTAACGGGATCAGTGACACTCGTAGATGTCGATATATAAGAACATCTGAAATTCTGGATGCTAAAAAGCTTTGGCGTCCGACTTTTTCGGACTCCCTGCCCAAATTTCAGGTCCAAAGCGGCATTAAGTAAAACCCCCAACTCTGCCATATCTTTCATCTCCATGTTGGAACCATCATTTTCTTTAGTTAATACATTTGGCGACCGTAGCGGAGCTAGAAAGGCAGCTTTGCCGTAATATGAGGGTGTGATGAGGTGAAGCATATTGAAAATCTAGGGACCACTTTCAATTGGACGTTGACTGTCTCTTGGCTAAGTTCGACCGTAACTGAGCTTGAAAGGCAGCTTTGCCGCAATATGAGAGTGTAATGAGGTGAAGCATATTGAACATCTGAAGGGGTCACTTTCAATCAGACGTTGACTGTATTTGTCTTTGGGAAGTTCGAATAGTAAAATTCCAGTGGGAATCGAATCGAATAGCAAACACTACTCGAAAAATATTCGAAATTTGGAATATTCGCACACCCCTAATTTTTATGCCTCAATTATTAACCACGAATAACTTCCCCCATGCTTGCCTCGGCTTCATGTGTATGTCTCACAAAAACAGGCCCCTTGAATGATTCCGTTTTTTCACATTCATTTTATTTTGAATATCGACTTTACTAGTACGTACAATCCACCACTAAGCTGTAAAAAAAGTGAACTAGTAAACAAAAAGCCATACCCATCACCAAATCACATAACTACAGCGGCCCATCCCTTTCCCACACCCTTTCCCACATCACATAACATTAGTATTATTGTGTTTGGTGAGACAGAAGGAACCATACATAAGACATGCACAATAAAATCTCATACACATAGGACCAGAAGCGTCAATTATCCATTTTGATCACAAAAATCACTCTCAAATTTCAATGCATGGTTTGGCTGGTCAATGCAAACCGTGTCACCATCTCCTGGCAAATGGGAAACCCACACCTCTGTATAGGACTACATATATAGACAGCCCTATATATCCATGACGATATAAAGGACAATGCTTACATGCAGCAGAGGCATCTCAACAACCTCTCTCAGCTTCTCAATCTGCTCTTTGCAGCCACCAACATCTGCGTACGTCACATCGGGCTTCTCCTCCACTTGCATCATAGTAACTGTCGGGTCAATCTTGGGCGGCAGCGGGATGTGAATCTGGTACTTGTTTCGGTCCACACTATGTGCACCCATGGGGAAATACATAGAAGAGGAAAATCACACTAAAGCACAAAGGAGCTTCACAAACGGCAACAAACATTGAGGGAACATTAATAAACAAGAAGCATGACAAATTTGCTTGTCTCATATGATCCCACAGCATGAAATAAGTCAAGCATGAAATGTGTGTGTGACAGAGCACTTATCTATATTTTCAATTAACACTGCCATCATCAGCCTGAAAGAAATTAATAGCATAGTGCATACTACTGATGCATATTTCCTTTTCATTGCCTTACTAACCTTCTTTATACAAGAGGTAAAGCGGAAGACATCACACTTTGCTATTGTCATAACTTCATTTTCAGGAGAATGCAAACTGACAGAGCAGAAGCAACAGTGGTTGCCTCACATGCTCTTCAGGATATGCTAGATTTCATCACAAACTGCGTACATTCATTAAATCAAATCGGTGAAGCAGTAAATGGTGTTGGACAATGAAATGCATTAGACAAAGCAGACTTAAGAAGTTCTAGACACTATTCATTTATTTATTCAAGTACCCTAAAGGCCTGAAGGCATCACTAGGTAAGGCAGTGAGTTCTTTAAGCATGCAGCATAAAAGAAGGGCTGTAAAAGATCTCAAATGTTTTTCAGACACTTTCTTATGCCTTTATGCGCAGATTTTGATAAGGTGCTTGACTCATTGGTTTACTGCAATGCACGACTACATTTGAGCTGTGAGAATGCCATCCTAAAGTGCTCAGTGCGACGAGGTTTATTGATGGGTCAACTCCATTACATTAGGACTAACTTGATTTCATTAATTTTTAAAAGGACCCAAAACACCTTTCTTTTTTTCTTTAAACCTCAACAGCATAGTGGAATGAGAGTGGTGCACTTTAAGCAATATATTTGCAAAGAAAATTTTGAAAATTACCTCCCACGAGCAGAGATACGAGCAGTGCAATGCTTACTTCACCCATTTCACCTCATGTCATCAGCTCTTTTTTCGCCAAGGTCATCAATTATTCAATCACATTGGCAATAATGGCTATCAGGAATCACCCTCACCCTCACCTCTTGCATTGTCCTAATGGTAACCATTGGAAATGCGTTCACACAAAGCCGTTCTATGGCGACAACAGAATGTATGAATTGTGCGAACAACCATGGCATCCCCAAAGCCTGGGATGAGTCAGGGCCCCCAAAAATACACAAGGACTTCAACCCATGACAGTTCCCAATAGTGAGATCACTGAACACAGGTGTCGATAAACTTGTGCTCATCAGCAAAATGCTTCTAAGTGGCCACAGCAAATTTTCATGGCAAAGCAAAGCACCTAGCATTGCATCCAACAAACAATGATAGAAAACAGTAGGGCACAACTCACCCAACTCTCATTCCTTCCTCAATGTCTGTAGGTGCCACAGAATCAGCCAAATCAACAACAAACTTTGCAAATTGCTTGACATTGATTATGTACTTTGGGTCCTCACTGTCGGCATTTATGATCTTGGTGCAGCGGGCAACCTGCAAAGAATAGTGTTCAATACACGTAGTTAGACAATTTTCAACTGCAGTTTTGACAGCAATTAAATGTGCAAACACAATAAAAAGAAAAATAATCCTATAATCATAAGTCAAAGAAAAGAAAAAGCACTGTTTGGTGGTTTTAATTTTAAAAATGCCAGGCCTGCACGGAAAGCGCAGCACAGTCACAGCGAAAGCTGGAAGAGCAATATTTCTAGAGCCCATGTAAACTCTCTTGGGGCTATAACACAAGTACACGTGCACGGTACCCACTACGCCATAAATCATAATTTTTGTGAAGTTGGAAAGCACCCACTACACCATTATTCGTCATTTAGCGGAGAAGCAAGGTACCCGCTACAACCTGTAAGGCATTATGTGCACTTCGTTGGTGCTGTGGCTGTCCACAATAAAGAATTATGGCCGAGCCCTTTGTAATGGGTTGGAAGGTTTAAACAACCCACTACTTACGCAATTTGCATTTTGTGACGCCCGGTCGTTATTTTACTCTCCTACCACGCTATATTACATATGTTAAAGTGTGAGAGAGAGAGAACCTTCAGGAAACAGATAATGGGGGCCTTATGGGCTTCCTTGGCAACTAATACATGTACACTTGCGAGGTACCCACTACACTATAAATCATAATTTTTGAGAAGTAGGGAATCATCCAATATGCCATTGTTAATCATTCTGCAGAGAAGCGTAGTACTTGCGACCCAGCTGTAAGGCATTATGTGCACTTTGTTGATGCTGTGGCTGATGACGATGAAGAATTATGACTGATCATTTTATAATGGGTTGGAAGCATTCAACGACCCACTCATGCAATTTGCCTTGTGTGATGCCTGGTTACACAATTTGCATTGTGCGACACCTGGTAGTTATTTCACTATTCTACCATGCTATATTACATATGTTAATGTGGTTTCTTCCCTACGTGAAGCCTGTATAGGGTCTTTTTGCGAAAGAGTTTCAAGCACCGGCATGGCTCTGTGGTAGAATACTGGGCTGCCATGCAGAGGACCCAGGTTTGAATTCCGTTCCATCCTGAATATTTTTTCTCGTTCGTTTTTTTTTTTTCTTATTTCGCGCAATAGCAGTTATGAACACTGGCGGTGGCGGCAGCAGCAGACAACCACGGCGCCAAAAACGGCCATTTTTGTGATCGCATAACAGCTTTCGCTGTAAAAAGACATCTAGGTGCTACTGTTGCATACTAGATTTACACCTGCAAACCTGTGAAAATGGGAAGACATTGAAGGTAAAGGTAGCATAATGCACGCATAAATAAAATAAACTTGCCGTGAGCACAAGAATTTTTGAGATACATAAACTTTATTATGCTTTATTAATGATCATGTACCAGTATACACAGCCACTCAACAGTAGAAAACTTGATACAGCAGGAACTGCAAAACAACACAGTTTTATTTCACAGTTACTTTGGTCTGTCCATCTCGTTTTTGATCTTATCTCCCACTCCCCCGCTGTAGGGTAACAACCGATTTCCTTGCCTTCCCCATTTCTTTTTCCTCTTGCAGATTACGCTTGCTTTAGGAACTTGCCTGAATGAACTCACTCAAAGCAAGCACACCCCTTTTCACATCTATTCACCATATGAAGTCTTCCAATAAATGGCTCACAGACTAGAAATTTTCACGGACAAAAGTTATTTTTCATAAAACTTGACGTAACATTAGTAATATTAGAAAAGGAGCCTGCATATGAAACTTCACAGATAATTCATGAGAACAGGCAGATTTCTAATTGATTAACCTGAAAGTTTGGGCAAGTTACTACTTCATTGCATTCTTCTTTTGCATGCACAGATTCACAATTGTCAATACATATACGTACGTCTTCCAAAACAAATATCAGCTGGAAGTCAGCACTTGTCCGTGTGGCCTCTCTTCATCCATTCGTTTTTTTTGTTTTTTTTTTTCATCTTGCAAATTTTTTGAGTACGAAGATTTGTAAAGCATGGTGGGAGAAGCAAGAGCTTAGTGCTGGCATATGGATGTTCCTCTATTGTTGTAACTGAAGATGGACCACTTGATATTGAGAGAGGTTCCACAGCAGCAAGCAATTCAAGTTAGATGGTGTGGTCGATTCCAATGAAGCTGCATGGTACTAAGGCTGTCTAAAATTTAAAACAAGTCTGCTGTGGACGTAAACATAGTTTCCTACAATACTTACTAGAGGGAACTCTGGCGCTAGTGTCTATGAGAGCTGCAACGCATGGCACTTCAGCCAGCATGGGAATGATGAGTAGTATACAGATTTGTCCAAACTTCATTCTTTCATTCTAAAAAGACAGGGCGTGCAAACACGGACACAAGAAAGAAGTCAGGACACCACAAACGCCGACTAACAACTGAAGAGCCGTTGTGCGTCTCTTCAGCTGTTAGTCGGCGTTTGTGGTGTGCTGACTTTTTTCTTGTGTCCGTGTTTGCACGCCCTGTCTTTTTAGAATGAATACTTACCAACTAGCTCAGCTCTCTGTTATTCTAAGCTTCATTCTTTCGGCTCCATTTGGCTCCGCGTTGCCTGTGTCCGCTTTGTCGCAAAACGAAGTGCAGCAAAAGTCAGCAGTTCCACTTCACCACTTTAACTTTTTTAGGCTCACCAATTCAAATCTGGTCACAAAGTTCACAATGATCCATTTTTTTGTCCGAAAGAAAACCAAAACACAGCAATTAGCGTAGCCACAAGTGCGTTTGAAGCCGTAAGTACGAAGATTAGGCAAATCTGTGTACTACCCATCATTGCCATGGTGGCTGAACGATCGCAGCGCCAGAATCCCCTCTAGTTAATCTTAGGAAACACGCTTCTTTAAGGTTGACGACATGTCTTTTCTCTTTAATGTGTCCATTTTGTCCTGTGAATAAACAATGTTTAATCAAAAGTTCTGCCACAAACCGGCTCAGCTTTCTAATCTAAGCTCGAAACTTCAATCAAAAAGAAGTGAAACGTAGACGATAGTCGTGAAACCAGCAGTACAGCACAGTACGAATGTTAAAGGAGTACTGACATGAATTTTAAAATTTTTCGGGTTGTTGCTCTAAATAAAAGCACAGGTGTCGAGAACCCTAAAAAGAGTGTCGTGGTGCCTGGGGATGCATTGCATATATTTTTAATACCACTTCTTTCAACCAGCAGTTTCGGTTTCGAGAGGGCGGCTTCATAGTGACGTGCCAAGTCTGCCCGTGACGTCACGGGCAGACTGCAACACACGAAATATGCACCTGCTGTCCTTTGCTGTCAGTCGAACGTGGTTAATGATGAGTGAACTGTCGTCCAGTGCCTCCGACAGCGACTTCTGTGATTTAGGCTGCATGCAGAACCCAGACTTCGCAAAACAAGTGAGCTGACTTGAAACGTCATAGGGCTCTCCATGCGGTGAAGCTGCCTTGCAGATACTGGGAGATGAAAACTTTAAAATCAAACTTAAATATTTATACGTGTTTCCCGGATGCGGTGTGGGGAGAACGTTAACACTACATGCCAAGGAAACCAAAAACGTACGTTTTGCTGCACTTTAAAATCGTGTCAGTACTCCTTTAACTGCGAATAACGTCAGCTTTGCCAAATTCGTGCACTTGATTTCAATTCTAACTGATGATGCGTAAACTTACCGTGCAGCTGGAAACCTCTTTGCGCTAAACCTTTTCACTCGATATGACTGCGTTAGGTGTACATAAAACATCTGGTTATCGCACCCGCCGTTTACCTGCAGCGGCTGCTCGTTCTGAAGGGTCTGCTTGTCTGCTGCCAGATCCCACAGGGCCGGTGGGGCCAACCCCGTGTCGGACTCCTTGATACCTGAAGTCAATCGGGTTACTGGTGCAGCCGCTTGAAGCTGAACAAAGCTAAATTTAGTGCCACATCGACAACGGACTCACCTGTGAGTTCATTCACGCGCTTCAAGATCGACTGAATATCTTCTTCGACCTGCTTGATCGACTTGCTGTACTGCCCAGCGCCCTGAAAACGATATAGTTTGAAACAGTTATTACACACGCGACCAAAAAGAAAAAGAAGGCTGCGAAACAGAAGCTGCGGTTTCCTTACGTAAGACTTCAGCAAAGCGATGTCCCCTTCATCAAGAACTGCAAGGTAATTTGAAAGTGTTTGCAGCAAAACAGCGTCTAGAAATTACCCATCGATGGCGAGTATTTGCAGCACAGATGTCTGCTTTCTCTCAACACAACTTTCAGAATAGCACCATCATTATAACGTATCAGAATTCCTGAGTGCTAGGAAACGAGAACTTGAAGATGACACATCAAAACTCAACGGCATGAACAAGCAGCACGGTAAACTTACCTTTTATTTCTTGCTCTTTTTCCTCCTTTTCATCTTTCTTGGATTTACGCATGTCATCGCCCAGATAATCAGGCATTGTTCTTGGCTGCTTCGAGGTTTCGCCGTTACACCAAGCTTTGTATGTATAAACCAGCACTTTCTTACCGCAAACCGCGTTTCAGACTTGATGTCCCACTACAAATTCAGGCTTGGTACAATAACAAATAAACGCGTCAAAGGCTGTAGAGGTCGCTGCACCCCAGCTTGGCGTTGTTTTGCAGGCAAATTATTATTATGGCGCAACAACTAAGTATTAAGGTTCAGCCCAATAAATTCATGGCGAAAAAATGATAAACAGACATTTGCTGACTCGATACTGTATGACGCTGTCAAAATCAGCGACAAACAAAACCGAAACGTTAAAGGGACAGACAACCGCTCGGTACACGAATTGAGATAAACCCACTAGTGGGAAAATCATCTGTTTTTCTCATTAACCACGGATTTATAATTTTTATTTCTTCACGGAAGTCGCCTAAAATGATTTTTGGCGCCCCATGCGGCAAAAAAGCGAAGATGCATATGATGGCTATGACGTGACTTTTTACTGGCGTACGCCGTTAATTGTCTCTATATTAGTGTCGAAATGCAGTACACATTTTTTTATTATAATCTTTTGTAACTTAAAATGTGGAAATCAGAATAGTGGCGTCACTTTCGCTTGCCGTACGATCCGATGCTCATGCGCGGCAGCACGAAAGTTTAGCTTTTTACATGGCTTTTGACCAGTCGGAGAAGTACAAGGAGCGCCTGGCTCGCGATCTCGCGAGGAGGAAAAACATTAACAGAAAGGGGTTTGTGATGCTTGGTCCGCAAGTACCATCTAGCAGTGCTGGCTGCCTCAGTCCAGGACGCCACAGGCAGTTGCCGCCCTGCATGCCCTGTCGATCAAACTGATCTGATCATCAAGGTTATCGCTGGCCAGCAACTCCTCCCACCGCTCCACACTAGCTTGGTCAACGGGGGGCAGGCCGGGGATGGCCAACCCCCCGGGGATGGCCGGGGATGGCCGGCAAGTCCATGTAATGTGTATTAATGTGGGTTTCTCAGAGCACCATGGGCAGCGCGCAGGGTATTCTGTTGGGTGCATCTCGCGAGGTGGTAAAGGGAAGAGAACGGAAATTTGGGCAAGTTGGTTTGCATTCATTTTAAAAACAGCGCAGCAATAAAGGGACTTACATGACGATGAGTGTTTGTAAAATTTATTCTACCGGTTTTTATATTTAAAACGGTTGAAAATGTCAAAATGAAGGTGGTTACTTTGGACGAATGCAGTGCGATTTTGACAAAGAGAGGAGACACAGAGAACACAGACGAGCGCCGTTTTGTCTGTGTCTCCTTTCTTCGTCAAAAATGTGTACCAACTCGCCCAAGTCAAAGTATTATTGGAAGGTGGTTAACTGCAGTTGCACTCACTCCTGTGAAAGCAGAACGTTGAGTGTAATCAACAGTTTGCGAGGAGTGCTATCGGCATCGCTATCGCTTCTCAGCGTTGCTGGAGGAAGGACTCGTACATTTTCAGTGGCTTCTCAGAACGAAAAATTCTGCTTACTGCAAGTATCTCTACCAAGGGGGAGCTTTTCATTGCACCTTAAGAGACTGGGGTGAGAAAAATCAATTGTTAGTCCCTTTAAAACAGCCTCGCGTTGCGGGTGCAAAGCATTTTTCTTGCATTCACACGTCAATGATTACCTAAAAATATTTACCATTTGATGTCACTGCCACTCATGAGCGGTTATTCTGTGTTTGTGTGCGCGTGATTACATACCAGGAAGACAATTCAAACTGATTACCATGACCCACGGACACTATTTGTTGTCGAAGTGTGACCAATCAAGCTGTTTGTATGTTTATGTGTGTTACATGCCACAGGCAGAACTCCATTGAACTAAACACACTGCATGCAATACCCTGATTAAACAATGTTTGCCTTGTCACAAATACTTTTTCTGACAATACTGCAAGAAACTCTATGACTTAGCCCTCATAAGTTGCACTTCATATCAAATAAATACATCTAAATAAGAGGATATTTCGATCATCAGGCTTTATTTGGGGCCAACCTGGATGCAACAAAGCTTCAATTAAACAGCCACTGGATTCATTGAAATAAGCTTTATTAAGCCGACGAGATGGCCAACAACCTGTGAATTAGAAAGAAAATTAACAGAAGTTTACAACCCCAAGCCTCTCCAGGCCTAAAAAGACAGTATGGTACAAGTTTCGCAAATGGCTTATTTGCAAATAAGGTAAAAGAGCTGCACAAGAACAGCACCTGCCAATAATTTGTAGTTGTCGATTACCTTTTTCTTTTAATGTAATTAAGATATCTCATTAAATTATGAAGATGTCGAACAAACACTAGTTCTCCATAAGACTTATCCTGTCCTTTATGTCCATGTTCTTTTTTATTGGAGGGGGTGGGGGGAATTCATAAGTGCGAGTCTTCCATAACTGTCTATTTCGAGAGAACTCCGAGAGTTTTCCTTTGCTAATCAAAACTCTGCTGGAAGAAAGACGAGCAAGGAACTTTATTATTTGGTTTCAGATCATTATTACAAAGTTGAAATGTGCGATTTTCTTTTCAAAAGGCAGAAGTGACATAACTCATGACATAACCATTGCATTTGTCAATAGAAATTGCCAAGGGATTGCAAGTTGATGTGATGTTGAAATCGCCACGGGAGTGGAGTGCTGTATGACACAACTGCATTTGATCCTCGGAGTGCAATACACTGTTGAAGACTCGGTGTGCTCTTCGTGGTGGTGATAGTTGCACCCGGCGGCTTGTCGTTTTTGGAGCTCTCTCAAACCAAAACTGAGACTGGTCGGTAATGAGGAGCCTATAATTAATTATTTGCTGCGCACGGCAGCAAACGATGTGCCATGTTATGACTAACAGGCCCCAAGCCACACACTGCAGCAAACAAACGCGAGGCAAAAATGTTTGTGTCAGTGCCCCTTAAAAACACAGCAGTCACTTGTCTATTGACAGGACCAACTGCCACAAACATTCAGGATTTATAAAAGCATAGCATTAGTAGTGCAGATATGCAGCAACCTCTGCGTAAAATTTTCCCATTGAAGCTCGAGTTCGAAATACGAATTTTGCCTTTGAAATTCATTTGTACAAATGAATGTTTTGCTAGCGGTTCACAAGTCTAGAAGTTTCCAACACAAACTAAGAGCTGTTCACCACCAGGTGCATGCATTGTCTGCTTAAAGAATGCTAACATAAAAATTACAGTATTACCTGCATTACAAGGTTTGCTGCAGCAATATAATGCTACTCATTTATTGCCACTTTAGTGGAAGTGATATTTTGTTGCAGTTGGCCTCAAGCGTTCAGTAAAAAAGTTATGTACACCATGCATGATACACAGAAGTACTATTAGAACATTAAATTGTTTAGTGAAGCGGTTTAGTGGCTGTACAAACCAGTCCATTCCTCCATGACACAAAGTTGCAATGGTAGAATTGTGTGTAACACCGCAGACAATTCCCAAGTTTCAGAAAATTTTTAATACACAGCCTTCATAGAACTACTATATGGGCATAAACAATGCAAATCTTGTTGAAACATTGGCTCTAGCAACATTCCCTGTTCAACAATTTTTCATCACAACATAAGCAAGTGCAAATTATGACTTTTTGTTCTTTGTCAAATGATATTTTACATTAAATCAAGAGGCTTCTGCAATTACTTTGGTGCTTAATCAACTACGACAACCAGGGGCGTAGGCAGAAATTTTTTTCGGGGGGGGCACCTCCTTGATTTGTAGTGGGGGCCGGGCAGGCAGATGTGGTCAAGTGTCATTTTGGGCTCAGTATGCAATAGCAAAAAAAAAATTTCGAGGGGGCACGGGTCCAGTGTGCCCCCCCCTGGCTACGCCACTGACGACAACAGCAGTCTTTTACAGAATTGTGGCAATTTGGGTCTGTTGGGTGCACATCAGAAATGATTTGGAGCATAGGAAGACAGGAGACAACATACAAGCGCTGGTATGTTGTCTACTGCCGTCTTTTGTGTCTGCATTTCCTGCGCTACAAGTCACTTCATTCTTTTACACTGCACATTATACATTGTCACTGACTTGACTACTTTGAAATGCTGACAACTCTATGCTTGTCAACTATAACAGCATACAGAGTCCACGACTCTCATAGTCTGCTTTGAAAAAGGTAGCTAAGTAAAACAAAATGCCAAGTGTGAGTGTTCCAGTGGTTTAATTGATAGCACAGTGATAAGTGCCTATACCTCTCAAGAAAATGGGTTCAAACTCCAGTGGAAGTGGTATACCACAAGCACATGGCTGCCCCTGCTTATTTGGCCATGTGTACACCTAACAGCAAAAGTTCACAGGACATTGGCTAAACAAGAAATGCGAATTTCTGCTTTATTAGTTTGTAATGCTTCTCATCTAGCTGGTGACTGTATAGCTTGTGGTACCAGCTACAGGCTGGAACCTTTATTTGGAGGTTATGTTCCCAGACAAAGCGAGAATATAGAATTCTCTAACATTTAACATTTTGCATCCCGCAAAGTTTTGCTGTTATGTGCACATAATAATCACGAGAAAAAATTACCGTAGGTGTTCTATACCTATATAACAAAACTGCTCAGTATCGCACATTGTTTTACTAGCAGTGGTTAGCATCAGAAAAAGTACTGATGAAATTTCTCCCCCATTGTTTATTAGGTAGCTGCTGAATAATTTAGAGCAGTGACATTAGGTCTCATTTTCTTGAATGTGGCACTATTTATGTGCCAGGACAGTGTACTCTTTTAATGCAACAAATTCAAAATACACACCAAATACAGTGCCAGCTACAGACTTTACTGTTTTCAAAGCATCAAGAAAATTGGGGCCTGCAGTCATGTGACATCTCTCAGATGGGTGGTGCAGTGGTCACCACAGCAGTGTAATGAACTTGCCAAAAAATGGGATAACAAGGTTAGTGGAAATAAAATCACACAGTGCTCTGAAAGAAGTGACAACAGAGGACCAAGCTCATGCTGCATTGAACATGAATTCAGAGCGAAAAAGAACAATGGCCAGTACAGCATGCACTCGACTTTCATTCCCAAGAACATGGTGTGGTTTGCGAACAATGCAACACGTGTGGCCACTTCACCAGACCGACTAACACGTGTCAGTTGACTGCGTAACTGTATCATGACTATAGCCAATTCTCATCATAAAATGGGCACTTTTTCTGAATAACCTAGGCAGTGAGGTTGTGCTGGTGTTGGCATGCATTTAAAACTGGTCATGCTGAAAGACGGCATAAATGCATGTTCAAAGGACACTAGAACCATACTGTTGTTATGATGTCGACAGCCATCTAACGGGACATGGAAGTGTTAAACAAAATGTTGCTTTCAGTATTCCTTTGGGAGACCAAAGATAATGCCATGATTTTGTGTTTTTCACACAGTACTGCTATAGTATTGCACACACTAGCACTACTTCAGCTTAGTTTGTCTGCTTGCAGTGTAATGGCATAATGGCAGTTGTGAGCTTTTTTTTTCTTTTTTGCAGCACACAGCAAAGATAAAGCCAAATTGGGGAGGTGGTCTGACAACAACAGGATAATGACAACTTCACAATAAGAACTAAAGCTATTACTGTTTTTGTCGACATAATGCAAAGGACAAAGGAACAATGTTTCAAGCTTTTAAAGGGGTACTGACACGAAGATTCTCAATCCGTTTTTTTGCGTCAAATGAAAGGCCAAGCCCTCAAGAGCCTAGAAAACATATTGCTCAGCATGAGTGCACCCTGAAAAGGTAATTACAGCATGTTTCAAAAGCTAGTTTCGGTTCCTACTGTACCTCGACGCCACAACATGGTATGAGCTTCTTGTCACGTGCTCACACAAGATATTGTGACGTTTCCACGGCCGCTTCACACCGTGGCTCCATTGGCATACCTGCCAAGTTTGGAGAAACGGAATCCGGGAGATCTACTCAACAGGGGGGGGGGGGGGGGTATGAAGTATGCCGACCGCGCGGTGGGGGGGGGGTACTGCGATAGCAATTATATGGACACTGTCAGCGGGATTTTGCGGTCGCCGCTGATCTGTACAGAGTCCAAACCGATAACATTGCTTACGCATCGTCTGTTTCACGTGCGAGTAAATGCGCGCTAGCGCTAGGGACGAACGCGGTTGAAGCAGAGCTGAAACGACCCGGCCGTCACTGTCGCGCAAAGGGCACATGCGATAACATCGCTCCGCGTGCGAGGCCTGTCGTCGGGCAAGGGACCATAAGGGGCGCCGTTGAGACGGGGACGGTCGCGAGCGCTGGCGAACACGCTATCTCGACAGACATCGGTAACGGCTACCCTTTTAAGTGCTGGGCTCTCCACTTAAAGCAGTAGTGACACAAAATTCTGAAGGCGAGATAACTTGTGGGATAGATTTTTGTGAACACAAACGCATCATCTACAAAATATTAACGGCTGATATAACCTATAACACATTTAGGATCAATTTTTAAATTGCGTGTAGCGCATCTGTACGCGAAACGTCCCACCTCGCGTCACCGTGACGCACGGGGCGCGCAATGCACTGGACGCGCGGGGTAAAACTGGATTTCCGGGAGATTTTCCTATGACCCGTACAACCGGAAGAAACGTTCAAAATCCGGGAGTCTCCCGGGTAATCCGGGAGTCTCCCGGGTAATCCGGGAGACTAGGCAGGTATGCATTGGTGACGCACAAGCGGCCATTTTGGAAGTTTCGGTACCTGACGTCATCACAACTAGCCAGAGTGCTGTGTGAAGTCGCCAGAATTAGTACTGTAGCCAGACGTCAAGCTAGTGTCGATGTCGGTAGGTGCGCCATGGGAGCATCGACTTTAACATCAAAATAAAATATCTTGTCAGCATTTGTTGAGCTTCACACTTGCTCAGAGCAGTCTCTGTATACAGGAGATTGTATAGCAAAGTAAACTCACCTTTAAAAAATGGTGTCAGTACCCCTTTTCAACTGCTGTCGCTGTAAAATTGGTGGCATAGCATAGTACTATTACACATGCAACAAGCAAAATGTTGTATGTGTAATGAAAAATGAGCAATCTGCAATGGAGCGAGCTCAATTTTATACAAAACCATTTTACAGGAGTACGTTCTAATACTGTTGTTTGAATGAGACAAACAGTGACAATGTTGTTGTGAATTGGTCACAAGTAGATGATCAACAACAGTCAATCATACTATTGTTCAGGGCGCTACTCGCCTCAGGCTTCAAAGCTTGCACAGTACAATCAAGTTAACACTTATGTATTCAATGCTCAAGTAGAATTTTAGTTTTTATTCTATAAGTTCATCAAAAAAAGCATTTGCTCATTATTTGCACACTGAACAGACTACTACAGTGCTTTGCGTACATCAACAATAACCCTAGGCAATATAACACAGAGCACAGCTCCGGTTAGTTTCATTGTGAGGTCGATATGAACACCTATAAAATACAATGACCCTTACGTAAAAGTTAATGATCACGCGGCTATGGGAGGTGTGTTCTGTCAACAAATATAAATGGACCTAAACAATATGCTTGCATTCCTTTTCTTCTATAGCAACGCTGCGGTCTACTATACAAGTTTTCAAAAACTGCCTATCAACATTATATACAGGGAATGGCAATGCTAAGATGACGCTGCTGTGCTTGGAGGCAATGCAGGGTGACTAGCATAGGGTGTCGCGGATGTGCTAAATCCCCCGGGTGTCCGCTTTCGGTGCTCTTCTTCAGTCTGCCAGGCCACCTTCTGCCTGTTCTGCTTCACAGCGTCATGAACACGGTCCATAATCATAGCTTCGGTTAGAACACCATCATCCGAGGCATATGCTGCCGCCTGTTCGGAAAACAAATATTCTTTATTAAATTGAAAACTAAAGCGAGGCATATGGTAAGCCTTATACAAAAGGAACGCACACTATTTTCACTTATAATCAAGTTTCTCAATGTCACAACGTGAGCATGATATCCGCTACAGCTATTGTTGCCTCAGTTCAAAAGCAATATTTTTGCTTTTTTTTGTGTAAAAACCCTGCTTAAATATTGGGGTTAGATATATTATTATAAACATATTTCACAAATTAATATGTTTCATGATAGCACTTCCATTCTACATCCTCATTTTGTAAGCGCACATGTTGATGGCAATGGTCACATGGCATGAGCAGCACTAACTCAAAGAAAAACTAAGGTGCCTACAAATTTATTGGGCTATTATTCATTCTGTTGCTCCTACAGTTGGTTGATAGTCTGTTAGCTAGACAATGAGCACTTGAAGTACTGGCACTTACCCGAAATTTGCATTCCATTGCCCCTTGACATGCTCCATAGTACTTTTTCCCACACCCACTTTTAGGTGTGGGTGTGAACACACACATAAAAGCAATAAGTATCACTCCCTCACAAATTCTTCCAATGACAAAAGGATGCCGTACTATACAGATGAATTTGGTTTATTTTTTCTCCTAGTCCTTATCTGCTTGGGGCATTCATTTCCAATTGAGGCGTAAACCATTCAAGTATGCTAGTGAGCAGTAATGTGATTAAGCATGTACTAATGGCTGCGGATGAGTGCATGTCACCTTCTTTGACCCAGCTGTGGCTGAAGTATATCTGTCTGTGCATGTCAAAAGCATACACGTCATACTGTGCCAAGGTATGGCCTTTCATCATCATGTGCCATCAATATCATCTGTGTTGATAAAACCACAGTTGTATGTATGACTAAGCAGCTCACCTGCCAGGTCACTCCTAGTTTGGCAATCTCACGTCCCGAAAGCCCTTCCGTGATCCGGGCTATTTCCGAGCAGAGTTTGCTGTAGTCAAACTGAGCCACTTTTAGCCGCCTGCAAAAGCAATGTATATATACATTTTGCAGAATTCCTTCTATTCAGTTGGATGGATGCAAGTTCTGTGTACAGTAAAAACTCGTTAATTCGGAGTTCGCGGGACCAGAAAAAATGTCCAAATTAACCGAATGCCAAATTATCGAAAGTATCATCAAAACAATAAACAAATGTCTGTTACGTCAATGCGCTTGCGTTTTCTTGATGAGTACGTAAACCCCGTACTTATTTTTGCATAAGAGCAGTGTAAAAGCCGAAATTTTCGTCATCCAGCGATTTCATTCACAATGTGACCACGGGGCGCCAGACTTCCGTGCCTGTTTAGCCCGAAACGTGTTCTGCACCCTTCCCGTATTATGAATTGCCACCACCAGCAACACGTGACAATAGTTCTCTCGCAGGTAATAAAATGGTCAACAACTGAGAGTTTGTCCATCGCGATGTAGTAAGAGAGTTATGCCAGCATGCCGACCGTGGCGGAGAAGCTCTTAAACAGCTTCCGCCATGATCGAGTATTGTGACAATTGCAAGTGCATTGCATCAAGTTAAAACGAAGCTGCTGAAGATCAGATACGCATGCGGCCAAAACTGTGGCCACGGAGATAGCGATGCGCTCAGCGCTGCTTCGTTTCGGTTGTGTACAAACGCCATTTTCGCTCTTTTGCGTTGCACATTTGTGGTGCTTCGCGCTCGGCACGCTCCAAGGATCGTCCGGATTGCGACCAAATATGACCGAATTAACGAAAGCTTGATGCCATTAAACAATGCATATGCTGGCCAAGACCAGGGAACACTTTCGAATTATCCGATTTTCCAAATTAACGAGTGTCAAAATAACGAGCTTTTGCTGTAGTTATTAATCCTTGTAAGTAGCCTATCTAAAGAGAAGTAAATATACTTCCCTTGCAACATGTTCCTCCCTTTTTCTATAATTCTGCTATAAATAAAACGAAGCAGAAGTTTAAACCCAAATTTAAATTAGCCAAATGTAGCCACTAATACAGATAGTATAACTGGGGCACTGAAGGAGACGTTACAAGTGCACAAGTTCATCACGTGCATTCCAAGACAGTTGCCCCTTCAAATGAGCCATCAGCTCATAAGCATTGACATGTGCTCTGACACGATGGACAGTAGTGCTAACTGCATGGGCCTTTAAAGACAACATAGCAAAGTGTTCAGATTAAGTTCAACAGGCTTGAGTTCCCATTATGAATATAAGATGTATGAACATCTTCACACCTGCAGCCCTGCACACCTGCAAACCTGCAGCCTAGTGCTCAGCAAAAGAATGCCACAAAGCCACCACAGTAAGTTATTCCTTGTGAAGGACACTGTGAATTTCACTTATAAGGCAGAGGATTGCTCATGGTATCAGAACACTAATTAAATCACGACCATTCTTCAACTTGCAGACTTTGCTTAAACTGTACTACGCCTTCATCCACAGTCATATCACATACTGTATCACGTCATGGGCGAATACCTATCCATCTCATATCCTTCCACTTCAACGTCTCCAAAACCAAGCCATTCGCATCCTAACATTCAGTTCACCGATCACCTGCGCGTCCCCACTTTTTCAGCAACTTAGTGTACTAACAGTGTGTAATTTATTCAAATATAAATTGGGGATTCTTGTATTTAAATGTCTTAACGGTATCATAACAGCCATCGCTTTGGAGAAATTTCAATTGTTAAACTCTAATCCTACTAGGTTTGCCTCAAACAACTTTTTACTCCCACATGCACGCACTAACTACGGCAAACATACTACCATATTTGCAGCTATTCAATTTTGGAATTCAATACCACTAAGCACTAAACAATTGTCATTAGCAGCTTTTAAAAAAGAACTTAAACGTCTTATCTCGCAATCATAACTCACCTGTATTTCTATATCGGCGTTCTCTTACATTTAGGCCCATTACTGTGTGCGTTATTTTCACATTTATTACCCATGCACATTGGAGCTGTTTCAATAGCTATATATCATTAATTAACGTCATTTTGTTCCCGATCCTACTGCCATTTTTATTGTATGTTTCGTTCTTTTCATAGCTTTGTATAATTACTGGACAATGTTTTGTTACCATTTTTACTGGCATTTTTTATCGCATGTTTGTGTTGTTTTTATTACTATCAATAATTACTTAACGCTTCTCAGTTGCCATTTTGTTGTACTTATAAACATGTAATTTTCTGACAGGAGGTCCCCTTTCAGCCTTGTGCTATGGGACCTCCTTCTGTATATACTAACCCCAATGCGTGTATATTTTTTCGCAACAAATAAAGATTTGAATATGAATGGTTGGTTCAACCCGTGCCACTGAGACAAGCGGACACTGACCTCTTGCCCTCAGCAGCTGGCTGGAGGACGAACTTGTCAAAGTAGAGGCGCACCATACGCTCGCGCTCTTCCAGGCCAGGCAGACGGAACTCCACCATCTCATCCACTCGGTCGCTCACGGCCCAGTCAAACTGCTCGGGTGTGTTGCTGGCCAAGACTAGCATAAATCTGTGCGACACCAGCACATTTCAAATGTCACCAATGCTGCAGCTTGCCACAAAGTAGTGCACAGGTTCAGTAAGAAAGTCTTGACAAAGAATTAGGGTTCTTGGAACATCTCTTATTTCACTATCTAAATGATAAAAAAAAAGAAAAACTTTACATAGGATTGCTGCCACTCACTTGTTGGACTGCTCCCCAGTTCGATAAAGGAAAGCATTGAGAGTAGCACGAAGATCTTCACTGATCATTTCCTGGACAAAAGAGAGATACAGTAAAGGGCTTGAACCACCATGCTAAAAACTACGGGAAGGATCCCAAAGGTATGCAAGCTACTGCACAGGACACTTACTGAGCTGCGTTTCCTGAGGAAGGCATCAGCTTCATCAACAAATAGCAGTACTCTGGAAAAAAAAAGCAATGAGAACATTAATCCCAAACATAAAAAAGGAACAATCTGACACGATCTGGCCTGTCTAAATTTCGCACAGTATCTACAAAAGTTGGCCATGTTCCTGGGTAGGTTTGAAGAATGGCCAGTAGGTGGCTGTACTAAGCTGCAATGATAGGTTAGAGCCCAGCAACAGCATAGCAAGGCAGCTTCAATGGCAGCATGCACCGCAGAGGAAACAGTTGAAACTTAGCCAGAGCTATTGAAGTTTCTTAAATAATGAAGCTGACATAGGATGATGATTGTTGGTCATAGAAACAAATGCATGAATAGAAGGAACAATTTCAGAACGACAATACGCCTGAGGAGAGTGAGCCTTCTTCAAGAGCAGCAACAAGGAGGAACAGCAGTAGGTCACGCAGGATGTGCTTGTATAATTGCAATAAATTCCAAACACTTCTTTTCTTACTTATGTCGCTGCAAGGTACTGCAGCAGCTGCATTATATCAAATGAGAACCGAGGAAAACATAATAAATCTTGCCGAGAAATTCTACCCCATAAAATATTTACAGTTTTCCCCTTCAATCCCTTTCACAAAATGACCTCATTATAATTACTTTGCATTGGTGAATTCTGCATTGTCATTTACAGCACACTAAAAAAAATGCCACTGAAAATTCAAATGTTCCCACTCCTACATGAGTGCATGATCTCCTCTTACCCCTGCCTGCTAGTCTGAGACCAGTCAAAGACTTTGTGAACTGCAGACACGCCTTCACGGCCCATTGGAGCCACATCACCACCACTCATGAGTGCATATTCCATGCCCGAGTGCTGAGCCAAGCGCTGCAATCAAGAGAAAGGCACAATGCATTAAGGCAGTTAGTGTACTTGCCTTGTAGGCATATAGGAAAAGGCACAAATAACAGCATATTTCAACATCAATTCATAATATGCCACCCTGCTTCGAAAGCAGTGACTGTAATAAGGCCAATTTGTAAACGATTCAGTTCAGTGCTCAATTGCTGACTCATAACTGAGTAGCACATCGGGGCATGACTGCTATGCAGTAACTCCTCATAATAATGGAATCACTTTGCTTAATGTTTCTTGTGAAACTATGTGCATATCAGACAATACTTTTTGATGTGCAGATGCATGGTAAGCAATGAAATGCCATCCTTTCCTTTCAAAACAGTATGTACAACTGATGGCCCCTTATAACATATACATTGAACAATATAAAGCGCGGCTGAAAATACAGAGCCATAAAACGAAGTACCATATAAGCCACTCAAGCAGAGCTCCACAGCACAACATTTCATGTTAGAATTGCAAAAAAGTGAAACATATGCGTATGCATGGACCAGGGGTGAGACGGCTGAAATTGAATTGGGAGCAGTTTTTGGAAATATGCTAAGGCCTACAGAATTATTTATCATTGAAAATTATTTGCATTACGTTCTAAGGCAGCTTGAGGATATTTTACGTAGCAAGCATTAGAAAAATTTGTTCATCTAATGCGGCCAAGTTACGAAGAGTGAGGTCCATGACGTCACGCCGACACTCAGGTGCTGACATTTAGGCTTGAAATTCAAGAATGAAATCTCGACTTTCGTTTTTTTCCCTATTGTTGAACCTGCTATGCTTAAAATTGTAATAGAGTTCTCAATTATCGGTACTGAACAAGTTTAGTGTTTTCTTTCGTGTCCGTTTAACGATCTCGCTTCTCGTCTGTCTGCATATCATTCAGCAGGAACTCTCGCAGCTCATGTGGCACAAAGAAAGAGAAGACCACGTAGAAAGAGCCATGTAGAAGCGCATGCTCGGCGGAAGCGACAGCAACAACGCCAAGGAATCAAGCAAAGGCTCTCGCTTCGGCAAGGTATCAAATCTAGCACCATAGCTGAACAAGCGCTGCTTTATCCTTATTCTCTTTGGATGCACAAGTACGGTAGTAAAAAGCCAGTGGTATTTGTCCAGATAAGATTCAGCTGATTGACCATCGGTAGGAGGAATGGGTAGTGAAAAAGTTAGTTGTGTGCATGAAGGGTCCAGCACTTGGTAACAGAGCTTGGGTTCGGGATAACAGTTTGGCAGCTAGTAATTCTCAAAACCACCTTGTTTATACAGTTGAACCTCGTTGTAACAAACACTGATATAGCGAATTATCAGTTGTAGCAAACTAAGTACAAAATTTGGTTGGCCACGCTTCGCTTCAGTGACATTTATTAGGGGTGTGCGAATATTCGAAATTTCGAATATTTTTCGAATAGTGTTTGCTATTCGATTCGATTCGCACTGGAATTTTACTATTCAAACTTCCCAAAAACAAATACAGTCAATGCCCGATTGAAAGTGACCCCTTCAGATTTTCAAGATGCTTCATCTCATTGCACACTCGTATTGCGGCAAAGCTGCCTTTCAAGCTCCGTTACGGTCGAACTTTGCCAAGAGACAGTCAACATCAAATTAAAAGTGGTCCCTAGATTTTCAATATGATGCACCTCTTCACACCCCGGTATTGCGGCAAAGCTGCCTTTCAAGCTCCGTTACAGTCGAACTTTGCCAAGACACAATGTCCAATTGAAAGTGGTCTCTAGATTTTCAATATGCTTCACCTCATGACACCCCCGTATTGCGGCAATGCTGCCTTTCAAGCTCCGCTACGGTCGCAAATGTATTAACTCAAGAAAACGCTGGTTCCAACATGGAGATGAAAGATGTGGCAGAGGTGGGGGCTAAATTAACACTGTTTTGGACCTGAAATTTGGACAGGAAGTCCGAAAAATCGGAAGCCGAAGCTTTTTAGCATCCAAAATTTCAGATGTTCTTATATATCGACGTCTACGAGGCAGATTTGGAACTCCGGACTTGAAGGGAGTACACCCTTGTCCGCCACATTAGTTGGGCTTCCACAGAGGTTGAAAGAGGAGGAGAGGCTGAGGAAATGGCATCTTTGCCTATCACATGTAAAGTGTTGTCGGCAACACTTTGGTTGCACCAAATCATGTACATAAATACAATTCGGCCTCTACACTGCCTCATTCTTGATAAGACAACTATGAAACACCACCCCGCCAGTGCTTCATCAACCTACCAAAAGAAACACTTTCATGCTGCTATCTCATAAGAATATGCTTAGGAATCCTCTCTTTTTTTCTGCAATTTCGTTTCGAAGTATTCGAAAAATATTCTAGAAATATTCGAAAAATATTCGATTCAATTCGCACTCACACTTCAATATTCGAATTCGCTTCGCACCCAAAATTTTGCTATTCGCACAGCCCTAACACTTATTCTTCTTATAAGGAAACCGAAAACGCGAGAGCCACCACAATAGTGGCTGTAACGAAGACATGTTCACTTTGCGAGAGGCTCAAAACTCAAAAGATACACCGTAAGAAGCATAAAGTGATTGTTAATTCCTCTTATATAGGAACCGTACGTAACACAAAAGTGAAGCTTGCCTCCTCAAAAGTAGTTGCGACTGTGTTCAATGTTAAGAAATACAGTTCATGCAGTGTGTGTTGCAAGCAGGCCGACATCTCAGCCTTCTATGTGGATTTTGATCCGATTCCATAGTGTCTTTGGCAGCCCGGTAACTTGCGTCACGCTCAGATTCTTGAATGCAAGAGGCGCAGCTTCTAGTGTGTGCCTAGAATGTGTGAAAACGTTGCCCTATGGAGCATACCTTGCTGACCTGGTGTAGCCATGACAACCTCTGTCCACATGACGTTCACCGTTCGAAACTTTCCCGCGGCACCTACTGCAAGTGCAGTTGCAAAGTACCACTATGAATGAAGGAAAGAAGGTTACTTTTTAAGGGCTCGTTTTTCTTTGTTGGACACAATATTGTGTCCAACAAAGAAAAACGAGCCCTTAAAAAGTTATCTTTTTTCCTTCATTCATAGTGAGGGTCTCGTTCTGGCAGACTTGATGCCTTCAGGTAGTATACGAGGGATTATTGGTCAGCCGCCACTCGTCAAAGAGATTACATACTATGTGACGCCAGCAGGCAAAAAAAAGTGTTCCACACACGCTGCATGGCTGCGATCTGCGCTAACACTCCTAGGTTTAAATGCACATATATACCCCATAAAGTGGACGGGAGGATGACCACCGCCGTAGCTCAGTGGTAGAGCATCGGATGCGTTCGAATGCGTTATTCGAATGCATCGGATGCGTTATTCGAAGGTCGCAGGTTCGGTCCCTGCCGGCGACAGGTTATCTTTTCGTCCACTTTACTTTCTTCACATTTATATCCTACTTACTACAAATACCCCCTATACTTTTATAGCACATTTCAAGCACGAGCATTTTTAGCCGGAAAATACTCTTGTGCGCTTATTTTTGTATGTCTGTGAGCTATGTTTAATACAATGCGTAATTCTTATTTATAAAAAACTGTTAAAGTCGTTTTTTTAGGATTTTGCTTGATTTTACTATGAATAAACCATGTGTATGTAACAACAGAAATGATTTTTTTCTCACTTAACGGTCACGGAAAAAAATTTTAGACAACTTTTTTCTTAAATATGATTGTCTGAAGAATTTATTTCAGCAATAAAAAAATTACACATTTTTGGACTGGATTTTGCGAAAAAATTCGACCCTCAAAGGGTTAAAAAAACCGAGCAGTGGCAAATCACCGGGCATGAAAACTGTCTCATATGATCGCCGACGCGCCATGAGCTACGAATAAAGCGCCGAGGTGCCCATTAATGTTGTTTGAGCAGGTTTGACCGCTCACGAGCACAAATTACACGCACTCTGTGCGTTCTGTCACCACGGGTGCGCAAATCGTGCGAGTTTTCCGGCGCACACTAGACGACGAGTCTTGATAGCTGCTACCACATGAGTCTCTCGCTACCCGCAGACACCCAATGTACGGATGCAGCATCGATGGCTTCGTTAAATGCAATGCAAATTTGCTTGTCTAAATAAATAAATTAGTTGCTTTGCATTCATTCTGGCCGATCGCAGAACTCTTAAGATGTCCCTCACAGAACCCCTGGATTCCGCGGAACCTAGTTTGAGAACCCACGCGCTAGAACATCACAGAGACGCGTTGCATGCAGGAAAATAGTTGACGCCACGTTGACGCAAGAAGGTACTTGCCCACGGCAAACGCGCGTGTAGGCGACCACACACAGCAGCGTTGACACGAAAAGCGCAGCAAACGGAGGAACACGCTACGTGCAATAAAGAACGTGAGAGCCAACCCCACTACGCATGCCACTCGGTAGTTTTCACTTAGCGACCATAGCACCAGAACACACAGCCTAGCGAGTAGAAGCCGCAAGCTCGGGGCATGGCAGCACATTTTTGCAGGGTCACGCATATTGACAACAGTTCAGAGGAGATTATGGCGGCATCAGAGGGGCTTTCATTAGAAAGATGCATAGAAGAAACACGCTTGGGCGCATCTGTGTGTTCTGCGAACGCATTATTTTCTTGGTATTCCTGGCGCTGCTTGGAAAATCATGTTGTCAACTCAGCCTTTTTCCTGACTGAAGCTGACACGGGCATCAAAATTCTTGCCTTTGAGGCTTTTTTGGAGCAGTTCGGCACAATGTTTGCGATTTTTATGCTTTTGGAGCAGCTTGGAACAGGAAGACGGAATCGTATAAAAAATGGACAATATGTGCAGCTGTCTCACCCCTGATGGACCTAAACACACAGATCAGGCCGTGCCTTTAAAGGAGCACTGACAAAAAAAATTTGCACCTTGTTTTTTTTTGTTGCAATAGATAGCTTATGATCCACTTACCACGGCTGCAAACCTCGTTTGCGCGAGTGCGCGACGGTTATATATTTATTTTATTTTTATTATTTTTATTTAGTACATACTGCAGACCACATTGTGGTCCTTGCAGGACGGGCATACATAATTGTACACACAACTAAATATATACATATGTATATACATACACACATACACATACAAATATATACACACATATATACACATATATAAATGCCTATAGATACATATTCAAAAGAACGTAACAGAATTGCAATAGAATGCACATAAAAAAGGTACAGAAATGTACATGTCACCCAGATCGTCACAAGTTCTACGGTGCGGGCAGAGAATTCCATTCTGAAATGGTCCGTGGAAAAAAGGAAAACTTATACGTGTCTGTCCTAGCATAGATAGGTGTTAATGCATCAGAGCGATGGTGCCGTGTTTGCCTTGTGGAAAGAGGGCTTACATAAAGGGAAGGATCGAGGGTGAACTTATGGTCAATTAGATTATGTAAAAAATCCAAGCGGTACTTCTGTCTTCTTGATTCAAGAGAAGGAATCTCATTAGCCAACATTAGCTGTGACGGGGAGTCCGAACGTTTGTATTTCGAATAAATAAAACGAACCGATTTTCTTTGTATTCTCTCAAGTTTGTTGATATTGAGCTTAGTGTACGGGTCCCGTGCTACGCAGGCATATTCTAGTTTTGGGCGGATATAGGTTAGGTAGGCGAGTAACTTAACGTTTGAAGGAGAATTTCTAAGTTTGTGTCGCAGATAAGCTAGTTTGCGGAATGCAGCAGAGCATGTGTTCTCAATATGAAGGTTCCAAGAGAGATTGGCAGTGAAGGTTACGCCAAGGTATTTATAGCTATCAACTTGTTTTAATGGGACAGACGCCATTTTGTACACGTGATCGAGGGGATTCTTTTTATGCGTTATGCGAAGAGAGACTGTTTTGTCGGTATTTGCAGCCATGCCCCATTTTTCGCACCACAAGGATATGTTATTCAAGCTAAAATCTAGTTCCCTCTGATCTTCCACAGACTTAATTGTACGAAACACAACACAGTCGAAACACAACACAGTAGAAACGTTTTTAGAGTGCCCAGTCGCAGTTTCGGTTTCAAAGAGCACCAAGCTAGGCAGCACTATTTCCGGAGGACGGGTAAACACAGCTGGCCACGTGACCACGCAAAATTGTGACGTAGGCGACGCGCAAGAGCGGGTGTGGCGTGCGCCGCACTTGCGGTTCGTCTGCTACACCAGTTCGTCTGACGCGGGACGCTTCGAGCTGCTTGCTTTTTGATCCGTGTTTTTCACGCTAGAAGTGCAGATGTCGTCCATGTCGTTGCCAGGCATGGTTCGAGCAGTCAATAGAGTGTTTTAGTCTGTCCGGCATTAAAAAAGGCGTCGCGTAAAACCAAATAAAGTGTCCCCAAGGTGGCATTAGGTCAAGTGGCGCCAGCTATGGAGGATTAGAAACAACAAACGCGTAATCTATGTCCTCCGAGCATTCAAAAGCGCCCATTTCGACTCGTTAACCCTACAGCGTCGATTATTTGACTATGGCTCTCAAAAACGGCGCTGAATCGGGACATATACATTGCTGTCGTAGCTTAAGGACATGAATCTAAAGCAAATGGAAGCATCAGTTCGGAGCTTACACGCTACAGAGCGCACGGCGGCCACTTGATAGATTCGAAGTGGACGACAACCGCTTTTGGCAGTGCGGCCATGTTTTTCGGAGGCGCGAATGCCTTGCTGGAGAAGCTTGCCGTGCACGTTGGACAGCTCTCGCGTGTGCGGCGACGGCCGATGTTCTGCGGGCCATAACATCTGCCAAATGGCACGACGAGCGAACAGCGGAAGGGAGCACAACCAGCACACGCAAAGCCGCAGGCACGGAGGAAGAAATGACAGGTAGCACAAGCGCAACGGCACAACCAGCAACCAGCCAACACAAACTCGTGACGTAGGTTTGTTTACATATCCGCCGCGTTGATGTCGGCGTCGCGAGGTGCTCGCATCTCGCTCAGTTGCGCGGCATGCACTTTAAAATTGATTTTAAATATGTTCTAGGCTATATTGGCCCTTGATATTTCGTAGACGTTGTGTATGGCTCCAAACACATTTATTTCACTCATTATCTCGCCTTCGAAATTTTGTGTCAGTGCTCCTTTAAGTTTACCAAGCTATTTCTGCAATTTATATGTGAGACGTACAGTAGAACCCCGCTGTTACGTTCCTCACTGCTGCGTTTTCCCGGCTGTTACGTCATTTTCTGCCGGTCCCGGCATAGCTCCCATAGGATACAATGTATTGGGAACCCCGCTGTTACGTCACAACTGTCGGACCGTTCCCGTATGATACGTCGCGAAGTGCGCTCGGAGCCGACCGAGTTACTACCGAAGGGAGCGGCCATGGTGCATTTTCACGCAGCTTGGCCTGGTTTGACCGTAATATTAGCCGCATGAGAGGCGCAAGCAACAAAATCTTTCAATTGATGCAAACAAAAGCATGGCCTTCGAGATTCCTACTGCAAAGATGGCGTCTATGACGTAATTGGTCGCGAAAGCAAGGCCTTCGAGATTCGCATTTACTATTGACAAAAGCATAGCCTTTGAGATTTGTATTGCACAAACATGGCGTCTATGACGTAATTGCTTGCGAAAGCAAGGCCTTCGAGATTGGCATTCACTTCTGCCATTGCATTGGCGTAGACTCATCATCATCGTTATTTGTCGGAGGACGGGAGGAGTTCGAGCTGGTTGGAGCTCACACGGTCGTGCGCGCGGTTCGCAGTCGGACTCGCCGCGCTGGTCGTGATTGCGTGTGCTTAGTTCTTTCATGCCTACAGCTGTTGGTGTTAAAAAAATCACATACATTGATTACATTTCTGTGGATGAGGCCGTCCCCAGCTCCGCGTTTCAATCCATCGACTAGATCGCGGCTGAGCGTGCCAATTTTGGTGCTGCTCGTAAGCATTGAAATAAAATTCTTTACCACTAAATATTTTGTCGTTTTTCCTGTTTTTCGGCTCTTACGTTTCCCGTCTCTTACGTTTATTTCCTACGGTCCCTTCAAAAACGTATCAGCGGGGTTCTACTGTATTTATTTTTTTTTTTTTTCTAAGTATGCCACACACACAGCAAGGCATTGACATCCTACCTTGGCAAAGAGTGTCTTGCCAGTACCAGGAGGCCCATACATAAGAATGTTCCTGTACATCCCTTTGTTCTTCTTGGTGTTCCTTGTGGCTATGGCAATGTCCCTGAGCCGCTCCTCCAGCTTCGGCTGAAAGTGAGTAGAATGAGAAGGGCATTGGTCGGCTGTGCACAATACTGTCAGTGAACCTTGCAGAAGGAAGTCCTATTCATGCAGTGAATCAGTGAGCCCTGTGAAAAACAGGCCAGTGCTACTTCATAAAATACCAAACAATGAAACGAGCCCTCAAAATTCCTTTTCCTCGTTCATTCATAGCAAGGGTCTCATTCCGGAAGACTGTATGCCTTCAGGTAGTATGCAAGGGCTTATTAGTCAGCTGTCCGCTCGTTAAAAAAAGGTCACGTACTACATGACGCCAGCTGGCAAATACAAAGTTTGCTCTACACTCGCCGTCATGGCTACGAGCGGCACAGACTAACACTCCCAGGTTTGCACGCGCATAAAAACCCGATAAAGCGGACGAGGAGACGACCGCCGCCGTAGCTCAATTGGTAGAGCATTGGGCACGTTAGCCAAAGGTCGCAGGTTCGGTCCCAGCCGGCAGCAAGTTGTCTTTTCGACCACATTACTTTCTTCACATCTATGTCACAATTACTACTTAACACAGCCAAAATAACATCCCCCATACCTTCCTTGGCTTCATTATCTGTCGGTTTTCATTACGGTTGTATCAAAGAAATGAGCTCTCAAAATTCCCTTCCTTCGTTGAAGGAAACAAAGCGTCTCGTGTTCTAAAAGGTCGGTCTGATTTTAAAAAAATTGCAGTGACTTGCAAGGAAGTATACACGTTACCGATGCTACACGTGCTAAACAAACTTTGAGTCACTGGAACATAGCAGGTGCTTAAGAGAAACACTCTATTCACCTTAGTTAAGGCATTTTTATGACTGTGGGTACTTACAAGTGCTTGGGAACATTGAGATTCTGTGGGAGCATTGCAAATAGAAGAATAGGCAGAGGCATTAAGAAGTCATTAAATGACTGCAGAAGTGAATTTATTCGTACTGAACTCTTCATTTGCTCGACTAATGAAAACTTAATTTCTTTGTCAGTTATGTACAATGTACGATTATCTTTTTGTAGTGCTTTCTCTCCTCTTTGCACAATTCTATAGCTTAAATCAGGGGTCTCAAACTCACCTCAGCTAGCTGGCCGCAGTCACTAAATTTAGTCCCGCAAGGGCCAGGAGAGTGAAAAAGGTTGGAGCGGAGGGGGTCAACGCTGCCATTTGAAAGAAGGCCTTTCCCATATCTCATATATGGGCCATTTCTGAACGAGATTTCACGTCGGGTTTCAAGAACCACATCAATACTGATTTCCAGAATGATTGAAATCTGGACACTAATTTTGAGATATCCACGGTTATGTTTCAACACATGGAGACCGCATGGGGTGCCTCACAAAAAATATGCTTGAGAACAGACCAGTCTCTGCAGCTTACCCGAACAAAGCGTGCTTAATCGCAACATGCGTGAGAATAATGTGAGTACCATTTAGCAAAGTCACAAGACTACTACTCCTTGCGAAGCTGTGGGCCGTGTGTTTGAGAACCCTGGTTTAAATTGTATGTTGCCAATTTTTTTTATCAATCCTTTTAACTGAAAGTAACAGAGCATGTCTGTGTAGCCTCATCTTTTTGTGTAACATCCTTTTTTGCGCTAAAAATTAACCTATGAACAAACTAGACCATCATAATACTTTACAGATATTATTGTACAGTATACTATCAACTTTCCAAACACACATTTGAAGCAAGCAAGAAAACAAAGAATAAAGGAAGTAAACCTTCCATATCCATAAGAGACCCAGTACTGCGCTTGCTTTACAAGTACGATAACGAAGCAATGTGTAACGACTGTAGTTGAATGCGAAAAATATTGTTGAATTCAAAAAATCTTAGCATAATAAACAAGGAAAACATGGGCAAACTTACATCAAGCACAACGCCTTTGAGAGCATCCGTAGGCTTGCTTGTGAGCTGTCGGACCGTGCGAATGGGGTGCTTGATAGCTTCCATGACTGTGAGCCGAGAGGTGTCGCGCACCAGTGACGGCTTACCTAAGCGCATTTCGACATATCGTGCTGCAATGCCTGTGCCCAGCTTGGCCGAGTACACACCAAGAGCCAGCAATGTCACCCCAGCAGCCTGCACACAAAAGAAACAACCGTGAACTGACAGTCGCTCTGAAATAAGTTAAGATTTGAATGAACCGGAACATGCATGCCAACCTAGAGACTTCTAAAATTGGTAGATTTGCCGGGTGGGGGGGGGGGGGGGGGGAGGGGAGGGGCTTAAAAAGAAAGGCAACACCTGTGATCGGTCTAGCCTACGAGATTCACCTTGATCTCAAATGGTCACATCAAAAGGGGCCCTTCAGCACTTTACTCAGAAGACGCTGACAATCAGTATTCAAGAGTCCCCAGAACATGTGGCCCAAGTACAGCAAAACACGCAGCAGAGAACTTGCATCTTCATTGCACAGACAGCTAAAAATAACTTCCTTTCCTCTCGGCGAACTGCATAGTTGAAGTGACGAACACAGCTAGTGGCCGATTTCATGAGCATGAAGCATCCCTGGTAAAAAATTATATTGACTCTTTTGAGTTTAATAAATAAAAAAAGTCTCTTTGGAAACACCAAAGCAGCAACTCATCTTAGGCAATCCAGTATCGATTAATGGCCATTTCGTTATTGTCTTGTTTTCTGCTACGTTTGTGTAAGGCGGCACACGCCGTATTATGTACAAGCTATTTCGAACAATATGTGCCTGAGTGGGGGGTCAATTGTCTTGTACTGCACCCACTAAGAGAGTACTTACTGATTCACGTTATGGTTTCCAAAACAAACCACTGGTATGCTTGCCAGGGCACGCTTTGCTTCTTTTACGCACCTTGGAAGCTAGACACCTTGGCAGACATTGGCTTGTGCTTAGTTAATTTAAAGTGCTTCAAAATGTGCAATCAGGGTTTGGTCACTATCCATCGGTGAACCTGACACGTGACAAAATCAGTGAGCATGAAGCTGCGCCAGACTTTAGCACAACAGTAGCTCAGTAGCGCTTTTAGCGCTTGTTAGACCTATACATTCCCTGTTCTCAAATGGCTTGGATTTAAATTCGACTTTGGCTAGCTATCTAGCTTGTGATGGCTATCAATGTAGCAGTGCTACAAGACTCAAGTTCGTTTATTTTTTTATGCTGAATTGAGGCAGTTTATTTGAAGAGTTATGGCCATGCTTGTACAATCTGGAGGACAGGTCAGAAATTGGGAGTCTCCCGTCAAATTGGGAGAGTTAGCAGGTATGTATTTAAGATTACTACATTTTGAAAGGGCCACTACACAGTCACCCCACTACTCTCTGATTACCACTGTAAATGAGAGAAGAGGGGCCACTATGTTTATATGTACATGATGAAAAAAAAGGGCTCTCAGCAATCATCTTAATTCAAAATATCAATTTGAAGCCGTAGTCTCCAAGCTTCCCGCTCCCAACCTGGTGTTTGAATATGAGAGGTTCACAATATATAACGTGAATAAACAAACAAAAAATGTGCACCAATTTGTTTTGCGTTTTCTGTACGAACCACAAACTTCAAAACAAACTTACCGTGGCTGACACCTTGTCCCAGTCAGTAATGAATGCTCTAAATCCTTCGCCAAACACAGCACCTGCCGTCCTACAAAGACCATGACAGAAAACTGCTAATTCATTTCAATGCTTGGATAGAAAATGATGTGAAACTTTATTTTACATCACCAAATGGGACAACCGAATAAAAGCTCCCTGATGCACACGTTGTATTGCTTTCGGTCACTCTTGGTGTTTGTAAGTTGTTGAAACTTCTCAATATTACTTTTCTTAACTAGTGCTTTCATGTTTTTACATTCGTATAATAACATCTATTTGCAATTTGCTAACGTTACTCTTCTTGACTAGTGCTTTCATGCTTAACTTAAAAATGAATATAATACTCTCAATGCTTTATGTTGTTTTTTTCACTCTGCTGCTTTTCCTTGTACTTACAGGTAAATTCTATGGTGTTATAAGAATATGTGTATGCACATGATGCATTTTATTTTTTATTTTTATCCATTTTTTCATTGAACCCACAACCAGCATTAGGCTATGGGTCCAACCAGTTTCAGTAACTCTGTGTGTTCTGTGTCTCCAAATAAAGAAATTTAAACTGAATTGAAACTGAAACAAAAGTGCTCACTTGATTGACTCGAGGACAGTGGCCCTGTTTTCAGCAGCCTTCACCTTGATCTGTTCAATGTAGAGGTCCTGGTTCTCGCGGTCAATCTTGGCCTTGGCCCGCAGCTCAGCCTCCAGCTTCTTCATGTCATTCTTGTGCCGCAGCTCCATCTCGTGCTCTATCGTGGCTGCACACATTATTGAGAAGGATGGAGTACGACACGACACGTCATTGCCTTGATAAGGAGCAGAATGTGATTTCCAACGTGAATAACACTTAGGATACCTTTCCCTTTCGGCTTTCATAGGTGCTTGTTTACAGCAGCCATGGCACTTGTGCTTACGCAGTGCAAGTTACATTACTGTTTACATGAAAAAACCCATTCCAGTTGATACATACTAAAACCCTTTTCTGCAATGTAATACATGCACTCCAATACATGCACTCTAATACATGCACTCCAATAATGCAATCATTAAGGCATGCCCCCACACATCTGACTGCACTGCTTGATATTATGACGCAGTCACGATACTTTTTGTTAGTTACTTGCGAGAAATGTCACAGTGTTTCGGAGGCTTGTGTGTGTTCTCACTTGACGGGCATCGAATTAGCAGCATGAAGCTAATTTCTCATTAGCAATCATGATACAATTGTGCCTAAACAATGCGGCTTGTTTGCCAATGCATGAGCATACAAATACTGCAAGAAGCAAATTCTCACTATGATGTTCAATGCAAAAGTATGACATCATTTTTGTCCGTCAATCTTACAAAATACTTAACGATAAATGGAAGGGAAGAATGTGAAATCACTACGTTTGAAGCCACTTGCTGATGACTTCACATCCAGAACATCATTTCTGATTATTTAAATTATAGCAGTGCAAAAACATGCAATATTAACGGATGAGCTCACCTCTTCTTAAGGCTTCTTGCTTTGCCACTGACTCCTCTTGACGTTTCAAGTTTTCCTCATTTGCTCGTTGCTAAAGAATGACAAAGGAAAGGTTGTGGAAACTACGCTTCAGGAACAAGGGCTCAGGCAAACCGCAATGAAATTTGAGATCATACCTGCTGCAGCAGCTGGTCATCATAGCGCTTCCTTGCAAGCTGATCTTGATATACAGCCCGCTGTACATAAATAGAACATCAATGACAACCTGTTAAAATGAGACATTATTCTCTGCAACACCACAGCACTATGCATGCCAGAAAACTTGAAATGTCACAGATGTGATGGAATTGTGAAGGTAACCATTACTCACAAGGACATAATGTGAGGTCACCCCAACCCTGCAGGCTTCAGTGCCGAGTAAACTAGCCTACTTGGGTGCTTTAACACTGCCAGTGCCTTTAACAGCACAATATTAGTCTTTTCTGTTTCCAGGAACAATAAGCAAATTTGTTTAAAAAAAAAAGAAACCATAGTTCCTTTTCATGACATAGTCTAATACAACCCTGAAATGACTCCAGCTATGACTATGTTAGAGTAATCAAATTTACCAGAATGAATTGACTGTCAAAGGCATTTGAATTGCCCCGAACAGGCAAACAAGATGACTAGTGACAATTAAAGCAAGTATTGCACTGTGAACTGCACTTTAGCAGGGTGTGTATAGGAACACGAGGACTTTATGGCACCACGAGATGTCAATATCTAAAAGGCACCCTCTTCCTTTTTTCATGGATGCTCGTGCGGCACGTTAAACATGCTTTTAAGCCAAGCCTCTAAATTCAGGCCACGTCATCCGCTCCAATGAGTTGCACAGTGGCCTGGCTCATGCAGCCAGCTTTTCAATTCTGCAGTAGTTTCCCACGCTTTCAGTGCACCTATTTTGCACTCCCATGGTGTTGTGCCATGAATGACGGCTGCTTGGCCTGACAGCACTGCTAATCAAATACTTCGATGAAAGCTGAAGTACATGCGACTACAGCAGAGCTTGCAACAAACTTCGAAGTGTTGGAGGCTACTAAGCCATGTATAAACATTCACAACAATGTTAAGGAGCGTCTTGCCACCCTCTGGAAGTGGCCACTGTGTCAGCAAACGTAACTCTGGTGAGCTTTGTCTGCATGACACCTTGCACCATAGCGACACCTTGCTAGCACCTCAATGAAATTGAGGGTAACAGTGCATCAGCACACTTTTGCATTCGAGACTTCAGGGCCGTAGTGCAGATGATGAATTGGCACATGTGGTGCGGTGGACAGCGCACAAAATGAACAGACCCAACTACGTCACTAACCTGTTGGTGCTGTTTCGTTTCCTCGGCCAATGTCTTTCTCCGCTCTTCCTGCTGCACTCTGTGGGCATCAAGCTTGGAATTTTCAATGTGGGCTTCAAACTCCTTAATTTTAGTTTGATGCTCCAGTTGCAGCGTCTTCTCCTGCATCTTTGATAGCTCCAGTGCCTCTTTTGCATGACCTTGTGAAGTTGAAACAAGCAAGGGAAGTGACCATTGAGAACATTGTACAAATAGCACACAGCAGTTACTTGAGGTGGTTTATCCATATCAGTAAACACTGGCAAACATTACAAATAAAATGTCATTTCATCAAACTTCAAGGATCCGAAGACAGCCTGAAGCTGACCAATGAAGGGCCAATACAGCATGAAGCCAGTAATCTTTGGCTTCATTTCACAGCAGCCTGCTATGAGGTTAGCAGAGAGGGGCGGCCAAGTTTTTTTTTTCTTCTTTTTTTTTTTTAAGGATCAGCTGGTTCTTCTAAACAGAGCCCAGATATCATGCAGAACCATGAAGATCACACAGTAAAACCTTACTGATGCCTTTCCGACGTTAAGGTTGAGAATTAAACACCAGTCCCGTTAAATTCTCATGGAGTCGTGTGTAGAGGCTTCCAATTTTAGATGTTTACCTTCATGGCTGTTATGACCAAGAACTGTGATGGGGCTTATGTGAAGTGATATATGCTGCTGCCGAAGACGGTCACAGCATATACATTGTGCTGCCTCCGTCACAAGAAACACCAACATTGCCCATCTTGTCTTTCCGGCACTTCGCCAGGTCGCCAACTGCCGGCTGGGAGCCAACATCCTTCATTTATTATTATAGCTGTCTTCACGTTTGCGATATGCTTGCACTTCTGTTATCTAACCAATGAACCAAACAATTTGTTACGTTTTCCCGGATCATACGTTCATTTACCATAGTCTCTTGAAAAACACAGACACGGTTATCTGTGCATCTTTTTCTGGTACGTAAACTATTTGAAAGATTTGTGCTACTTTTTGACGGATGCCAACGTTTTCTTTTGGTGTTTCATAATCATCAGCCCTTACGTGACCTGCCAGATCGCAAATTCGATGATCCTCCGGTGCTGCAGCCAAATAATTCCAGACATATCTCGGATAAAGTCGCATGATGCAAGACCGGCGAGAGTACATAGCGGTTACGAGAGACTAGTTAAGAGCCCACAAGAAAGCGCACTCTGGTTTTATTTTGTTCTGGCCAACTGACGAGTACTCACGCGATGCTTCTAAATCACGTGCCGCCTTGGCCGCTCTTTCGAGAGCGCTCGAGTCAAAGTGGTAACCCTCCATCCTCGATGACTTCTTGCCGTCGTCGCCACCGCCACCGGCGGCCGCGCCGCCGCTCTGAACGGGTACACCGAGGCTCGAGAGGTCCGGCATTTCCCCACCACCAGGTTGATCCCTCTTGATCCCAAATAACCACGACATTTCAGATCGACCGCGAAGCTGTGGCCGCGAAACTCGAACCGCTCCTCCGAAAGTTCACCGCGGAAAACACGTGCGCCTCGCGAGCGCCTTCGATGACCGGCTAGGGCAGCGACTACGGACGACTGACGTCGGCTTCTTAGAAATGATCCAGCGTGAAGCCGCAGTAAAAGGCGAAAACTTTTAAATTTAGCCCAATAAAAACAAAGTAATCGAACATTGACATAAGTTGGTGTCTAAACAAACGCGTTATTTTGTTTGTTTTTAATCATGGAATTACTAGTAGTTTAACGGAGGCATACTGACCTCCTAAACCGTTGCCCTTTGTAAACTTATTAGTGCTAAACTCGAGTGATTTTTTTCGTGTATTCAAAAGCGATAGCCAAGGATTCGATTAGCGACCGCATTACAGCGCGCATGCGGGGGGATGTGTTGATGCTGCTGAGAGCGTCGTCGCTCTGCTGATCAGCGCATGATGTGTTCGAGCAAGGCCATTTCGGCGCTTTCTAACAACTTCAGCTCAATTTAGCCGTCGTGGCCAATCAGCTGCATTTCTTTCATTGCTAGTGTCAACTCTTGTTTAGATAGCCCTCAGATGGATTTGTTCAGCGATCTGCCAGAGCCAGGTATCATTTCGGAAACCCTCTCGGCGTCTCTGTACGGTTTCGTTGACACTGTGTGTCTCGGATTTTTATGCTTTGCATTAAGCAGAAAGCGTGTCCAAGGCCGTTCGGCAGGAGCCCGTGGCCAAGGAGATCCGCCGCAAACTGATCACCAAGGCCCAGAACGACGCACTTTTTGACGATCTGCCATCACCGTCTTCGACCGAGGAGAAGGTTCCTCCGCAGCCGATCAAAAGGCCACGAGATGAAGAGCAGGACGACGCGCAAAACAAGAGGCCCGCGCAAAGTACGAGTGGTCCATCTTCAAGCTCTTCTACCCTCGCTAATTGAGTCCATTTTTTTTGCAGGTGTCATTACGCTCCGTGGCTTCGTGGCGGAGCGCAAGGGAGAGCGGGAGGACATGCAAGATGCGCACGTCATCCAAGATGCTTACCACGCAGACATTCCTCAATTGCACGGTTCCATGTTAGTAACCGCGTGGTGCCCCGTTGGTCAGTTTCGCGAGCGTTTCCTTGTGGGCGACCGTAGCAATGCGCTTTGCAATTCCTTCTTGCATGTATGCTTGTGTTTTGTTGTTGCGGGGGAGCACCGAGCTTGGTATCTGGCGGTTAAATCCTAACAGAACGGGCATTTAGAGTATTTCATCCCGTAAGTCGTGCTGGGCTGACATAAGCCAGATAACGTATTCTTAGAACACCCTCATAAAGCCCAGACACCACTACTCGTCAAGGAATTATAGACAACTGAATCGTTTATTTCTGGCCAGAAAAACAATGAGATGTTACTGAATTACTTGAGCAAACATTAATTGGCAATGATTTGTTAACAAGTAGGACATCACTCCAGCATTGGTGCGGCCATAAATTTTTTTGCAGGAGTGCTTGCATTAGACAGGGTTCTTGGAGAGTTTTGTGCAATTTATCTTCTGTAAACAAATCTTTGGGATGTTGGAGACATGGAGGTACCTTTCTTGCCCCTAGCTACTTATATCCTTACATTCTGGTGTACCAAAAACACTGCTGTGGTCATTGTATTGTGTTTTGTTCGCTTAAATTTTGAAGTATGAAACTCTGAAATAAAAATGATATATTGGGCTTTGTGGATATGCCTATATATAAATACTTATAGCATGGAAGGCTCTCCTTTTCTTAGTGTAATAAGATTGCCCTATCTTCCGTGGCTACTTGTCTGCGAAATAATTGTTGTACAAAGCAGTTAGAGGGACCACATTTAACACAACCCTTTCTTGATGTTGCAGATGTCGGCTTGCATACTATGCTGTCTTTGATGGGCACAATGGTTCCCGAGCGTCACGGCATGCAGCTCAGCAGCTGCATCGGCAACTCGCCACCCGTTTCCCGAAGGGTACTGCCTGCCTCCTCCCCATTCTTGTCTCCCTTGCTTAAACACTTAGGGCCCAAGGTCAGTTTATGTGTCTACATGTTCTCTTGCTTCTCCCTCGGCAGCTGCACCCACGTCATTCATACACGGCGAGGAGGTAAAAGGAAAACCATTCTGCGGGGGCACTCCCGTGTTGTGCTACTACATTCTTGCTTCTCCGCATCAGCTGTAATGTTTTGTCATACATGACAGAACATATAGACTGAGCAGTTCAAATGTAAATTGTTGGAAAGTATCAGCCTTCACTGCATTTAATTACACCTGACAATGACATTTCCTGGCACAAATAATTTTATTCTAGATGCGCAATCATTTCGTGACACTGTGAGACGCGGCTATATTCATATTGGGTATCTGCATACAGATCCGCGTTGTGCACATTAAAAACATTTTGTTTGCCAAGTGTTGCTGCTGTTATATTTTTGTGCATTATGACAGGCTCCATTAAACGGTCCCTGATAGAGCTTTTTGGTGTCGTACTTAATGTCTTGAAATTGAAATACAACATGCTGCTGTTGTTTATAATGAGCATTCTGCTTTACTCTCACTAGAGTTAGGAATTTGTTGTAAAATGTACCTTGAAATGTCTAAAGGAGAGTCAACAGTTCAGAACGTCTGTCCAGATAAAATGACACTTGGTTACCCATGTGACAAGACAGGAATTGGGATAGGATACCCTATTATGCAGCCTTCCATTAGTGTATGCTGCTACAGGACCTTCCCTAATATTAATATGCAATACATTATTTTAAGTTTCTTGTATAAGTTATAATGCATGGCTTAATCTTTATTGCTTTTGAGTTAAAAAATGGCGTTGCATTCGGTGTGACATAGTGCCTCATTGCAATGGTGATGAGCGTTGCTGGTCATGGCCACATGCAAAAAGCGTGGTTTAATTTCGGATGAGTTGGCTTAACTTGTTTATCGGCAGACTAAAGGATGGGATGGCATAGGCTGGGTGTTATCTTGTAGTAGGTTGTTTCCAAATACACGCTCTATTGACGGTTTTGTCTGGTCAGCAGAGAGGGATCTCGACGGCTTTTCTAACTGCATTTGGTGGAAGCAATGCAAGAGCTGGAAACACGCAGCAGACACCATGTTTTAGACATCAAATTTTAGGAAAATACGACGGAGGGTCTGTACAGCAATGAACACTGTTTGCAGCAGCTTTTCTTTGTAATAGGTTGCTGAGAACGTCGAAATGTGGACGGTTGATGAAAGTCGCATTCACTCTTGGCAAAAGCTGCCCATCATTCTGTCTTCCCCGTTTGCAAGGCGGACTATCGGCATTACTCTCGCTCCTCAGTGTTGCTGCTCAAGGGACTCCTGTTCTTTAAAGATGGCTCAGATTGATCAGTTCTGATCATAGAATATCCACGTGCAACCACTGCAGGTGTGGACACTTCTCTGTATAAACTTTTTGTTCAACCATAAGAAAAGTGGCTCCTTAGACAGTAGTCCCTTCAAGTAAATAATGTGACAATCAAATTATACTTTGACTTAGGCTAGAAGATCATTTTTTTCTTGCGACAATCCCTATGTTGCAAGTTTTCTGTACTATTCACAAATAGCTTGTACTGCTACTATATATTCTTTGGTCAAATTTTGTCTTTACCTGCTGGAACTGATGATCAGGCACCTGTGCTGTTTTTGAATGGCATTGGTGCAGCTGAAAAGGGAAGTTCGTCTCTTGTTTATTGGAGTGTTAGCTATAGGACACTGTTTTTGATAGAAAACATGTTGTGACGTGTGTTCATCTCCTAATACAAGCTGTACCAGCCCAAAACATGTAGCATAAGCATACTGAACTGTATGAATGTCTGTATGAACTGTATTATTGTATAATTTGCATTATCATCACTTTGCCTAAACTATTTGTGCATCTTTGTGAAAATGCCTGACAGTATGCAGATGACCCAGTTTGACAGTGATTTCCTTTTTCTGCTGTAAAATTTCAGTTCTTTCAAGGTGGCTGTTGTGCAGATGCAACTGAATTTGTCCAATTTACTTTAAAAGACTGGTGTGATGGTTAATATTTTCACAGCTGCAGGCAGCTCTGAAGTGGCACTTACTGTGCTTCTCACACGTTGTGATTACAGGTGACATGAGCCATGTTGAAAAGGAAATCAAGCGAACCATCATGGAAAGCTTCAAGAAGACGGACGAGGATTTCCTGAAGAGGGCAGCGAGTTCCAAGCCCTCTTGGAAAGACGGCACCACAGCTGTCCTTGTGGTTGCCATTAACAACACACTGTACATTGCCAACCTCGGTGACAGCAAAGTCAGTGCCATTCGTGACATGCTGTCCCAAGTGAACCTGCAGCTTTGCAGTTTGGCAACTTTTATATCTCTCGCGTAGCTTAGTGAGATAAAGCTTTAACCGTCACTTGAGCAGATTGTTGGGCACCTGCTTGCGGTGCAGCAGAAATGCAAAATTAACTCATGTTTATTTGCAGCTGTCATTAGCAGCCTTTCTGAAACCTGTATAAATTCTAGCACAGCTTCATTATTGTCCTTTATTTTAATTGTGTAATCAGAGACACTTCTGTGCTAAACTGGAGGCACGCATTATAATTTACTTCATAATGATCGTTCTTATTTTATCATTACTTTTAAAGGCCATCCTGTGCAGATACCACGAGGAGTCGCAGAAGCACATTGCGATCCCATTGAGCAAAGATCACAGTCCAACAGACTATGGTGAAAGGATGCGCATCCAAAAAGCAGGAGGATATGTGAAGTGAGTACTTTTCTCCTGCTTTTCGTGGTTGAGTGAGTGCTGAATATAACCAGTGCCGTCGTCTGATTTGTGCACTGCTCATGAAGCACGAGGCAACGGCAGAAGGAAGTGCATTGCACGATTCGTCACACATTCTGTAGGTTTTCTTTTTCTCTTGTTTCATGCTTCATGAGCACTGTCCAAATTACGAGAGGAACAGTACAGTCAACTGTAGATTTTACGGACGCCTGATTTTCCAGACTTGTTAGAAAATTCGGACGCTTTCGCAGCACCATCACCAGCCCCATAGACGGTGTATAAGAACGTCCGAAATTTCGGACGCTGAAACTTGTCAGCGTCCGATGTTTGCCCAAATTGCAGGCCTGAAAGGCATTAATTGAAGCCCTCACCTCTGCCGTGTCTATCATCTCTATGTTAAAACAAGCGCTTTCGCGAGTCGATCTGTGTGCGACAGTAGCAGAGTCCGAAAGTCAGCTTTGCTGCAATGCCAAAGTGTTGTGAGGTGAAGCTTACCAGAAATTCAAAGGGGCTACTATCACGGCGCCGTGCGGCGATGTCTTTGTGGATGAGCAGCGGAAATGCACGGAGGCATGATGGCGGCAGGTACAGTGACGGTGTCGGCTTGGCGATGTGCTGCACACAACCAGGAACTATGGACTTCTCACGGCAGCAAATGCTGCGTATTGGCGGAGATTCGGCGATGTTTGTGCACATCGTTTACATGCACACACGCATCTGAGAATGCCGGACGAGTCGTCCACTCTGCCGCCACAGTATTTGTGTTCTGCACCATCATTTCCAAACCCACCATGCGAGAGAGCCGTAATCTATTCTGCGCTTTGCTGGTATCAGTGGCACTCATCACGAGATGCAAATTTGTAAGTGCCGGTCGGCACGTAGTTAAGCGGTGTTCACGGCAGGTACCAAATGTATTTGCGAGAGTCTGGGCATGCACCAAAATGCCTGATAAGTGTACTGGGGGGCGTTAAGCTATTTCGGACATGGCTGTGGTGATTTAATCGCTTGAGCGGAATAAAAAAGCATGAATTCGTTTTTTCGGACCATTTTGCCGTCCCTAGGGAGTCGGAGAAATTGGACGTTGACTGTACTTACCAACTTGCTCAACTTTCAATCTTAATGCAGTACCCCAACTTCAACGTGGTCGAGCATCCATGTTATGTGTGTGTGAACAAGTTTATTCAAACCGGCAGATTGAGGCCTGGGCCTAGGCCCCGCCAGGGGTGTCTCGCAGCTGCCTCCCGTGCTCGCTGGATGGCACATATGTGATCTTGACGATGTGAGCTGATCAGTGCGGCTTTCCACCATGCCCTAAGCTGTTCAAAAGAGACTGTATTTTCATCCTGTATATGTGGATGTCTTCACATTTTGTGGGAAAACATCCATATTAGAGACCTTTGTAACCCTGTCACACGGCAAATCTAACATCATTTACAACGAATGACATTAGGTGAACTTAATGTCATTTTACCAACCTGCTGTCACACGATGATAACAAATATCATTTTAAAATGATGACCATGACCTTAGCCCTCTTGAGCTGTGACTTTGGGAGAAATAAAAATCTATTAAAACTTGCATCTAACATGCGTGTATCCTCAAAAATAATTTTTCTATCACTAAAAACCTACTCCAAGAATATAAACGCAGCCGTTTTACACAACTTGCCACAGCTGCACAACACAAATGAAGTCAAGCCAAGAATCAAGCGAAAACCAACATGGCCGACAATATGACCGGGCCAACGTTGACCGGGCGTGGGTACAGTGAACTGAAGCGTGGGAGCACGATCGACACTCCGGCTGCAGAAATGAGACGACGGCAGCTAATTCATGTAGTCACCACCTTGATCACCAAAACATGTGTGATCGAACAATCAGCGTCCGCGATACAGACAATAACAAGAGATCATAAATGAAACATGGCCGGCGTCCAGCCGCTGTAGTTCATTCATTCATTCATTTTTTATTTCAACATCAGATTTTGACAAATACAGATGTTGAGGGCCGTGAGCTAAAAGCCACAAAACGGCTTGACGAGGCCCACGGTCCCTTGAACTTGGCACCGACAGAAAAGCAACATGTACACAGAAAAGCAATAAATATACTGTCTTCCTTTTACCCCCACAGATACAAAGAAAAACAAACAAAAAAGAAACAAATTAATGAATTGTTACATAAAAATACGCATGTTTTCACATGCGTACAGTTGAGAGTAGCTTTCTTTTAGAAACTTGCGCGCGTGCTGCTACGTCATCAAACCAGTAATAATTTAATCTAGTAAACAAAATATTTACGAATTACAAAAGTTACGTATACTTAAGTCAACAGTCATCTCCTTAAAGGTCCCTGGCGTCGAGACAACGCATTCGGTTCGAAATCGAATGCGAATGTGTTTCGGGAATTGTGACAGCAATTCCCGAAATCCCGAAATGTCCCCCGTGTGACAGCAAACAAATGGCATTACAAACGAAAGACATTAGCTGTAAATGACATTAGATTTGCCGTGTGACAGGGATATTACAGTAGAACCCCGCTGATACGTTTTTGAAGGGACCGTAGGAAATAAACGTAAGAGACGGGAAACGTAAGAGCCGAAAAACAGGAAAAACGGCAAAATATTTAGTGGTACAGAATTTTATTTCAATTCTTACGAGCAGCACGAAAATCGGCGCGCTCAGCCGCGATCTAGTCGATGGATAGAAACGCGGAGCTTAGGACGGCCTCATCCACAGAAATGTAATCAACGTATGTGATTTTTTTAACACCAACAGCTGTAGGCATGAAAGATCTAAGCACACGCAATCACGACCGGCGCGGCGAGTCCGACCGCGAACCGCACGCACGACCGTGCGAGCTCCAACCAGCTCGAACTCCTCCCGCTCTCCGACAAATAACGATGATGATGAGTCTACGCCAACGCGATGGCAGAAGTGAATGCCAATCTCGAAGGCCTTGCTTTCGCAAGCAATTACGTCATACACGCCATGTTTGTGCAATACAAATCTCAAAGGCTATGCTTTTGTCAATAGTAAATGCCAATCTCGAAGGCCTTGCTTTTGCGTGCAGTTACGTCATAGACGCCATCTTTGCAATTTGAATCTCGAAGGCCATGCTTTTGTTTGCATCAATTGAAAGATTCTGTTGCTTGCGCCTCTCATGCGGCTAATATTACGGTCAAACGAGGCCAAGCTGCGTGAAAATGCACCATGGCGGCTCTCTTTGGTAATCACTCGGTCGGCTCCGAGCGCACTTCGCGACGTATCATACGGGAACGGTCCGACAGTTACGACGTAACAGCGGGGTTCCCAATACATTGTATCCTATGGGAGCTATGCCGGGACCGGCGGAAAACGACGTAACAGCCGGGAAAACGCAGCAGTGAGGAACGTAACAGCGGGGTTCTACTGTAGTTTGTTTGTATGCTTTGATATCCTTTACGGAATAGGCGATAGCAGTGCTGGCAGAACTGGTTGGTTCTTCCAACCGAAACTGTTCCAGCCACTGTTCCATAAAACACTGTAGGTTGGCAGCTGTACGATCATTCCATTTGCATAATTCACTGTGGGCCTTTTGTTTCAGAAACTGGGCTGGTGAGTAGTTGAGAGGTTTGCTCACTTTCATGTTTGCATTAACTTGGTACGAAAGGCTATAGAACATCACTTTTCTGGATACTACAGTAAAAGGAGGTTTAAATTTGGCGGTAAGCGAGACTGCAACTATATCACTTTCAATCAATACTCCTTTTTAGCTGTGTATTTGCTGCCTTTAAGCACTTTTTTCCAGGAAGTGGCATTATGAAGAGAAATCTTGTTTTATCACTTACTGGCATGCAAGTCTTGGACGGGACATTTTCCAACAGGCTTGGTCCATCTGTAGCTATCGGCAGTCTTTCTTTTCATCCTAATGAAGTCAGGCTATTCAAACTTGCACTGTTGAAGGACTATGACTGCAGCCATTACTGATAGAAAAAAATGGCAGCTTATTGCATATCACGGGCCGCTCATAAGCATAAGGCAGCTATGCCAAGCAGAGTGCGCAGTGTGCTGTCTATAGCTCTGCAAAAAATACCGCTTTTTCATTCACTGTGTGTGTGCGTGTAACGCATAAAACCAAAATACAGCAGACTATGATTAAAAAAAACGGTACTGCTGTTTGCTGTGCGTGAGCGCTACGACAGGCACCACAGTATCAACCTGTTATTTGTGTCATATATTTTGCGCATCGTTTGAAAATAGACGCGCAGTGGGAGTGACAACAGTTCGCGGAAAAGCATCACCGTTTCCACTTTATTTTTGACAGTACCATACGACTATGGGTCAAATTGGGGTTTGAGGCTATTCACTATGCGCTCGCACATTCCCTTTCACATTGCTCACAATGGTACTTAGTAACATAGCTCGGACTCGCTCAAAATATTTTTTCTCCTACGCTTTTATTCAACTAATAACTGCACAGTAGAACATGCGACTAAAATGTGAAGTATCGGATGTTGCCATATTGGGAATTCCCAAACCTGAGTATATTAAACGATCATCACCGTCATCACTTTCAGCCTATTTAAGTCCACTGCAGGACTAAAGCCTCCCAATGATCTCACCCAATACTTTCACCAATGATAGTGTCATGTAGCGTGTTGTAGTGTTGCTTCGTTAAGCCAGAGCCTGAGTATATTAAACTCAGGCTCTGGCTAGTTAAGCCTGAGTATATTAAACAATCATCACCGTCATCACTTTCAGCCTATTTAAGTCCACTGCAGTACTAAAGCCTACCAATGATCTCACCCAATACTTTCACCAGTGATAAGTGTCATGTAGCGTGTTGTAGTGTTGCTTCGTTAAGCCAGAGCACTTGGAGAAATAGGAATCGCTAAACTTTGCCTGCAGGGACGGACGAGTGCTAGGTGTGCTGGAGGTGTCTCGCTCAATCGGTGACGGCCAGTACAAGCGATGCGGTGTCAGCTGCCTCCCAGACGTCATGCGTTGCCAGCTGACGCCTGCTGACCGTTTTCTTGTGCTTGCTTGCGATGGTCTCTGGAAGGTCTTCACCTCAGACCAGGTTCTTGCAAGTGTGCTCGCCACTTTGCAGGTGGGTGCCGTTCCTTGCTTCTTCATGGGGTTCTTTTGGGACATTGAAGCGAAACGGTACATCAATTTACAGACATAAATGTTTATGCTGTGCGAGCTTTATTGTCATTGATATTGCAATCAATCGTAGGTTAATTATTAGAAGAGAAAATGAAGGTCAAAGCTTCATTTTTAAATTTCACACTGAAACCCCAGTGCCTGCATCTTATCGTGGCATCATAGATTTTGAAGTCTTTTTTTTTGTTTTGTTTTCATATTTTCGCCACATTAGCTGAATAAAATTTCCTGAAACTTGCTGTGTTAAGTCTTTGGCTCCCTCAGAACACAAGGTAATTCATTTTTACCCATAAAATATTATGCATGTTCAACCAGGCGGCATGAAAATCTAGCGATGTCGTAGCGGGTTGGTGTGGGAACCTCAAGATGGCGTTGTAACATTTATTCTCTTTTTGTCCATATTTTCTTGCTTGTGGAGGAGCGTTTCTTTTTTTTTTTTTTTTTTTTTGCAAAAAGGGTGCTTTTGGTATTATTGTGAAAGGGTAATTTAGTAATTGTTTTTTATAGTGTCTCTTGAACACACACACAAACAACAGAGGAAGCATGTACACATGTAGACAGTGGTACTTCCAAGCCATTTTATTTGTGACCCCAAGACCACTGTTCATACCGGACAGCAGCAACCCCACAAGTGATGGAAGTAAACAGCGCAAAAATCAAGACGACGCACACAGGAAGAAAAGACACGAACAGGCGCTGACTTTCAACTGAGCTTCTTTAATCATGGGAAACATAAACATCGCACCGCCGAAACGGTGCATGCGCAAAGAACAGATGAGACATGTGGCATGTGTGGTTTTTGAGCGAAGGAAGAGGCAATTGTTCTTCGCGCATGCACCGTTTCGGCGGGTGCGATGTTTATATGTTTTCCCATGATTAAAGAAGCTCAGTTGAAAGTCAGCGCCTGTTCGTGTCTTTTCTTCCTGTGTGCGTCGTCTTGATTTTTGCGCTGTTTACTTCCATGGATCCATACCAACTGGCCCAGCTATCTACACTGCCCCACAAGTGATACCAATCTATCCAAAATTTGTGCCGACTTTCACGTTTGCTTTGGCTGTGATAACCAAGTTAAAAAACAGTAGCTGGCTCTCACATTAGGCACTGTCTTAAAGGGGCCAACAACTGGGCAGAACGTGTGATTAGATCCTGGTGGAAATGAAAAGACCATGAAATATAGTGACAGATTCCAGCATCCGTTTCGCGATGTAAGTAGGATTTATATTTCTAAATTGTGCTTCAATATAACAAAAACCGGTAGGTCGCGCAGCCTAGTGAAAGAGCCTTGAAGCAGGATTATGAAGTCGACCACATTTCTGTACATATAGTCACGTCATCTGATGCTGTCATGTGTGCCATAATTGGTCCTCAGAGTTAGAGTATGTATGTTATTATCTATCCCCGCTCTGTTCTGTGCTGTCTACGAGGTAAAAGGAGTTGCACGGTGAGAAGCGGCGCTGCCTTCGCATCCACGAGGGCCCCATGTCAAGCTGCGGCGCATGTGCGCAGAATGCACGCATGCGCAGTAAACCACCGCGCTCGAACACGAACCGCTCTCGCGCTCACTGTTTGCAGCATGTGTTTCAAGCATGTATAACTTCATATTTGCTGCAGATAGAAAAATTCTGATTTAAAATGTTCATGACGTTTTCCACGTTACCATTCCGTGGCTTGACACCCTGACCAGTTAGCTTTCCGTTGCGCTAAAGAAAATAGGTGCCCTAAAAATTTGTTGTCAGTCCCTTTAAGAACAACTCTTGCTTGCAGCACAAATATCACTCCTATCTGCTTCGGTATTGCCTGTTGTGTCCTTTGTAGTATGGCTGAGTCCATATTTCACCTTGACAGGACTGATGCAATTGATAAGAATATCTGGCAGGATAATTGAAGGGAAAAGAATAGGGTTTATCTGGGCAAAAGATTGGAAAGGGGAACAGTATGGGAACAAATGAGCATATAGGTTTTGAAATGTAGTACAGTGGTATCTCACTTAGTGATTATCACGGTGAGTGAACATTTGTGTGCGAACACAGTACCTCCGATAAGCAGATAGGTTTCACACAGACTGAGCGGTATCCCACCACCACATAAGCGAACATAGTGCTGATTTTGTGTACGGTATGTTGTACACAATTTTGTACTTAACACATGTGCTCAAGAAAAGTGGGAGGCAGGTGACTTTCTTTGCTGGATTTTTGGAAAAGGCACAGACAGGAGAAAGACCTCCACAGTAGGTTTATTCCACTGCCCTCTAGCATTGATGCTTTGGCTCAGACTTAACTCGAGAGTGCTTCCAAAAGTGCAGATGTGAGACTAGAATGATAGTCCACCTTCCTCTCGTTGTATATTACGAGCGTCCACATTCCATGTAGGCGTATGCACTGAGAAATTTTCTCTGTTTTGTTACATTTTCTCTGCAATCGCGTGAGCCCAGCAATTAAATAATAACTTCTTATAGGAAGCAGTGGGGAAAATATGCCTCACAGAGCAAAATGCCATGGATGAATTAAGTTTGTTTGCGAGGATCACACTGTATAATGTCATTGCAGTGGACATTTGATACTGTAGCATACCGGCTTTCAATGCTATGCTGATTCTCCCATCTCTTCAATAGATTGAGCCCACATACAGTGGACTCTGTGTAAGCATACGTTTTATATAGTTGGCTAAATCCTAAGGCGAACCAGGTTCTCAGAACACCTTGACGACAGACTTCAGTAGCTTCCAGCTCCAGATGTAGCCCGTCTCATTCATGTTGCTCAAGTCCAGAGTGCACAACAGATGAGGAAGGTGACAGAAATTGTAGCAGCTCAGAAGGTAGAGCCATAGAGCTGTTGTAAGCAAGGGCAGCAGATGACACGAACAGTCTTGCGATGATGGTGGCCTGCCTAATGTCAAACAGTGTTTGTTATACAACACAGTCAAAGCTGGCAAGCTTCTCGCGATATAAATAAGCCAGTTCTTTGAGCTGGCGTGTGGCTTACAAATTGCTCTTGTATATGACAGGATATAGCATTTACATCCTAGTCTGTTGTAACAGTACTCGAATAAAAAAATCGCGCCATATCCACGGAATGAATGACGAAAGTTCATTAATTACGAACGCGCGCATGCACCGTATATTTACGAGTGCAAGTATGATTGTTTATGTCTAAAAACATTACTGGAAATCATTCAGAGCGTGTCATGACGTCGCTGCGGCACTGAGAAACACTAAATCAAAACGTATGTTAACTTTCTTTTATAGCATACTAATTTTCCATGTTTCTGGTGATACGAATTTCGGATGATACGAATATTTTTTGGAAACCCGCGGGGATTCATATCACCGAGGTTTTACTGTAATTGCTATCGTAGTACCCCCCCCCCCTTGTTGAGTAGA
>NC_051179.1:11476056-11596925 GCF_013339695.2 Rhipicephalus sanguineus
ACGAGAAAATAAAGTTCAAAGTTTCATTTTTAAATTTCGCGCCGAAAGCTCCCCGCATGACGTCATGGATTTCGAAGTATTTATCGCATTTTGGCACCATTGGCTCAACAAAATTACCCCAAACTTGGTATGTTAAGTCTATGGCCCCCTCAGAGGACAATGTACTTCATTTTTACCGATTAGGAACTAAGTAGTGCCTAGTAGACGCCGTCAAAACATCTGATGTCACGGCGAATGGTGCGGGAACTTCTAGGTGCCGTCGCCACCCATATTTTGTTTTTGCGCGTTCTCTCGCAGCAAGCGTGGTGCTTTTGTCATTGTAGAAGAGTGCTTTACTGATATGAGAAAAGTCGTTTTGCTCTTTAGTGTCACTTTAAGGATGCTGAGCTGCATTTTATGAAAAGTGGTGTTCACGGAATTAAGTATGCATTACATGAAAGCCTGCTTATTTAAATTTACATCTAGTCACTCCGACTAGTGCAAAGGATGAATGCAAGTGGAAGCCATATATGCAAAAATTGCACATAAGCTGCAATCTGCCCTAACTAGCTTGCTACCTTACAGCCACCTTAAAAGCACACGTAACAGCACAATATTTATTGTGTTCTAATTATTAAACGAAGATCGGCTGCACATTATTTCATAATGTTATGTTATATATATTTGGAAAGTGTCTATTATTATCAGTAAATTCACTATATTGTTACGGATGGTATGAGTTTATTTACAATGAGGTTAATGAAGCGGCAGGCAAAATACAAGGGACGGTCCGATGGTGCCGATCACCAAATCCCTCGCGCCCGTTCTTCTTCTTCGTTCTTCTTTCGCGCTCTTTCAGCGCCGCGTTACATTTTCTTCGGGGCCAGACGAAGCTCACCGAGCAAGTCAGAGGGCTCGCTGAGTGCAGGGCTTCAGTCGTGCAACATGGACAAGTTGCGTCTTGCGTGAACGGCGGTTGCCAGCTGTCACTTTTGCGATGACGTAGGTGACGTCGCTCAAACCTTTGACGACGACGAATGGACCGGTGTACTTAGAAAGAAGCTTTTGGCAAAGTCCCTGCTTTCTTACTGGTGTCCACAACCATACGAGATCACCTGTTGCAAAGGTGACTGGCAAATGTCTTGCGTCGTAACGGGTCTTCTCGTCTGGTCTTCTCTTGTGTTGTGTGGTGTTGCGCCTTTAACGATGGTTCCCATGTCGTAACGGGCCTTAGCACGGGAATGGGACGAGAGAGTTCTGAGCCGGGCCAGTCGACGTGCTTCTTCAGCGCGACACAAGGTCTGCGCAACACTTGCGTTTTCGTTAGTCGAGAAAGGAAGCACGGTGTCGAGGAAACTTTGAGGATGGTGAGCGTAGAGCAGAAAGAAAGGTGTATATCCTGTTACTTCGTGTTTGGCAGTGTTAAAGGCATATGTTATGAAAGGTAGTACGGCATCCCAGTTCTTATGGTCCGCTGAGACATACATTGAAAGCATGTTTATGATGGTACGATTGGTGCGCTCAGTTAGCCCGTTGGTTTGCGGGTGGTAAGGCGTGGAATGCCGATAGTGGCACCCACAGAGCCGTAGTAGTTCTTCGACAACGTCAGCGGTGAACTGCCGGCCACGATCACTTATTACCACACGGGGAGCTCCGTGACGGAGGATAATCGAATGCAGTAGGAACCAGGACACATCAGATGAGGTGGCTGAAGCAAGTGCCATCGTCTCAGTGTAACGTGTTAGATAATCCACGCAGACGATAATCCAGCGGCATCCGGTCGAAGACTTGGGGAAAGGGCCGAACAAATCTATGCCAACTTTTTCGAAAGGCGAAGTCGGTGGCGTAACTTGTTGCAGTGTACCTGCAGGAAGAGCAGTCGGTTGCTTGTGGCGTAGGCATACATCACAACTGGCGACGTAGTGCTTCGTCGTCTTCCACTGTCGAGGCCAGTAGAACCGCTGTCGGATGCGATGAAGCGTCCGAGCAAATCCAAGGTGCCCAGACATAATGTCGTCGTGCATTGCTCGGAACACCGCAAGGCGCAAGCGTTCTGGGACGACGAGAAGCAGTGGGGCACCATTGCTTGAGTAATTCTTGCGGTACAAAACATCGTCACGAATCACAAATTGCGTTGCGTGTTGAGATCTGTTGGTCGCATCAATAATTGGTCTCAGAGATGGGTCGCGCAGCTGCTTCTGACTGAAGATGTCCAGACTCGGAAAGTCCAAGGAGACCGTCGCAAGGTAATTGTCGAAATCATCGTCATTGGTGCTTGTAGTTGGAGGTGGTAGACGAGATAAGCAATCGGCGTCGGCGTGGCATCGCCCACTCTTGTAGTCCAACGTAGTCCAACAAGCCAACATAGGGAATGATGGTCGGTTACGATCTTGAAATGTCGGCCGTACAAATAAGGTCTGAACTTGTGTATGGCGAAAACAACTGCGAGGCATTCCAGTTCTGTTACAGTATAATTGCTTTCAGCCTTTGTCAGAGCACGACTTGCATTCGCAACGACGTGTTGGTGTCCGTCATGAAACTGGACGAGGACGGCACCAACGCCCATGCCACTTGCATCGGTATGCAGTTCTGTGAGTGCCTCCGGGTCGAAATGATGCAGAAGGGGTCCAGAAGTGAGCAAAAACTTCAACTGTTCGAAAGCAGCCTCATGCTCAGCGGTACACCGGTAGGGGGTGTCCTTTCGAAGCAAGTCTGTCAGTGGATGAGCTAGCTGGGCGAAGTTATTAATAAACCGGCGAAAATAAGAACAAAGGCCCAGGAAGCTACGAAGGTCCTTCACCGTCTTTGGTGGCTTGACGTTGTGGACTGCAGTGATCTTGGGATCTGGTCGTATGCCGTCCTAGTCGACTAGATATCCAAGAACAACGGCTTGGTGCTCACCGAAGTGGCACTTCTTGGAGTTTAAAATAAGACCAGCTTGTTTGATACAACTGAGAACAACGCTGAGCCACTGGTTATGCTCGTGGAAAGTCCTGCTGAAAATAATGACGTCATCGAGATAACACATACAAATCTCCCATTTGAGACCGCAGAGGATGGAGTCCATGAATCGCTCGAAGGTTGCTGGAGCGTTACATAAGCCAAACGGCATAACGTTAAACTCAAATAAGCCGTCGGGCGTAACGAAAGCAGTCTTTTCTCTGTCAGACAGATGCATTGGTATCTGTCAGTACCCAGACCTGAGGTCGACGGATGAAAAGTACGAGGCGGAGTGCAGGCAATCAACAGCATCGTCGATGCGTGGTAAAGGATACACATCTTTCTTCGTGACGGCGTTAAGGCGGCGGTAGTCGACACAAAATCTCCATGAGTTGTCTGTCTTTTTGACGAGTTTAACTGGAGCTGCCCAGGGGCTGCATGACTCCTGAATCACGCCCTTCTGCAGCATGTTGTTGACCTGTTCGGCGATCACTTTCCTTTCCGAAGGGGATACGCGGTAAGGCTTCTGGCGTATCGGTGTAGCATCTCCCATGTTGATACGGTGGTGCATACGGGAGTTTGGCAGCGTAAAACAATGATCGCTTTGAGCAAAATCAAAGACTGGCGCGTACCTGGCAAGTACCTCTTGAAGAACGTCCAGCTCAGTAGAAGACAGCGACTTGTTTATCATGCGCCACAAGTCGGCTGAGTAGTCAGGCGTGGGTGGACGGATGTCTGGGGACCCGTCAACCGTCCGGACGTTAATTGTGGTCATCTCCTCAAACGTTCCCAATTTGAATCCGGCTGGCAGACAGACAGACTCTGCAGAAGCGTTGACTGTCCACAAGAGAGCACTCCGTCGATAACTTGAATAAACGACCGAGGGACCAGCACATTCTTCTTAAGTGCGTTGGTAAGATCTGGTTCCACTAGGCCGCTGCAGGATCCCAACAGGACACGAGAAGAGCACACGGGAATAAACATGGCTGAATGACCAGGGATCAACGCATCTTTGGACAACGAAAGAACGTCGGCGGGTTGAGCCCGAAAATCGTCAATTACGGCAGTTGGCAACGTGCTTTGGAGAATAATTTCCCCAGTCCCACAGTCAAGTGTAGTGCCATATTCACGCAGGAGGTCTATCCCTAAGATAACACTATGAGTTGCTTGCGCCAAACAATGAATTCTGCTCTAAAACTTTGTCCTCCAATCTTTACTAAAGCCGAACAAACACCAACGGGGCGCAACATTTCTCCTCCAAATCCACGAAAAATTTCATTGCGATCCCACGCAAACATAACCTTATGTCCTAAAAAGTGATTTTTAAAATGAAGGCTCATCACCGAAATAGTCGCACCAGTATCTACAAGAGCTATAGTGTTTACACCGTCTATACACACACGCACTTTGTTCTTCAACATAACAGCAGAAGGAGGAATTGGCGAATCGGACTGTCCCGCGACCGCACCTCCATCGGTCGCACCAGCTAGTTTCCCAGCTGGGGAGGAGAAGGCGACCGACGACGCGGGGACGGCGAACGGCGTGGTTGTCTCGAAGGCGGCGTGAGGCTTCGCTCGGATGCTGGGGACTCGTCACGCAATCTGTTAGGCCACTGCTGTCGTAGAGGGCTAACGATAGATTGAGATGTCGAGGTTTCGTGTACACGAGCCGGGTATGCCGAGAAACGTGGCGCTCGCAGCTGGGGGCGACAGAAGCGCGAGATATGCCCTCGGAGGCGGCACGTGTAGCATATTGGCACGTCACGGTTCCAATTAGTTGTAGCAGAGGCTCGCGGAGTTGGGTGGTACTCCGCAGGCGCACATCGTGACGTCTCGTAGTAGTCTGCAGGAGGACGTTGTGGTGTCGGGGGATATTCCGCAGCAGCACGACGTGGTGGTGACATCCGGCGGCGACCGTGACTTGTCGGGAGCGATCGGAAGCTCGTGCTGGAGTGCGCCTCTTCAGATTGTGGTAGATACTCGATGCGACGCTCTCGCTTCCAGAAGGATGGTGGTTCGGGAAACTCGTCATATGCGCATTGATAGCCAGCCTCTGCTCCCTGAAGCCATGCTAGCTCTTCTTGAACTACTCGACGCACGATCAGAGGAAGGTCTTCGCAGGCGGCGACGTCCATACTTGAAACCATAGGGACGTTGTCCAAGCACCCGAACTTCTGCAAAATTCGTCGGGTCTTCAGTGCCTCGAATGCCCGACATTGCCGCCTAAACTCGGAAGGTGTGTTCAGGTTTTCCTTTGTAATTAAAAAGCTATAAACATCTTCAGCGATACCCTTTAACAGATATCCGACCCTTGTCTTCGCCGGACATGTTCGTCTTCACAATGCCACAAAGCTTCAGTACTTCCTCAATGTACATTGTACACGTTTCGCCGGGCAATTGTGCTCTACGTGCGAGTGTCTGTTCAGGCTTCTTTTTCTTGGAACTTGTGTCCCCAAAGCAGGCCTTCAGTTCCTCAACAAAAGTCAGCCAAGTGGTCAGCACGTGTTCATGGTTCTCGAACCAAAGCAGGGCGGTCCCGGCGAGAAAGAATGCCACGTTCACGAGCTTCGCCGACATACTCCATTCGTGATAGCGGCTCACTCTTTCGTAGTGCTTTAACCAATTGTCCACGTCTTCATCGGTCCTACCTGAGAATATGCGTGGCTCAGGTGCCCAGTAGCTAGGTTGTTTTGGTCGGTGGCTGCCTTGCTCCGTGACAGCGGTTGGTGCGTGGGCGTTGCCGGCCGACGTGCCTTCGCGGGCGTCGGTCATGTCTGTGTGTTCCGGAGGTAGTCCAGCTAGGCGTCGGCTTCTTCGAAGGTCGTCTGCGACAGTGTTGTCCAGGGCGTCGGTTACCCCGCACCAGTCCACCAAAGCTGTTACGGATGGTGTGGGTTTATTTACAATGAGGTTAATGAAGCGGCAGGCAAAATACAAGGGACGGTCCGATGATGCCGATCACTAAATCCCTCGCGCCCGTTCTTCTTCTTAATTCTTCTTTCGCGTTACAATATGTTTATATATTTTTCCGTTTTTTTTAACATTTTTATGCATGTGCCCTTTTGTCTTCATTTTCAGCATATAATGCTTGTAATTATCTGCCTTCATTACATACATTTTGTTTTCATGTGTGCACTTTTTATATCCTTGTGTCGTATGTGATTAAGCACAGGCGCACCGAAACATCGCTTTATTTGCAAATTTGTGTGATGTGGTTACTTCACAAATCATGTTAAAAGTCATGTTCAAAATAAAGTTTGCTGCCAGTTTTGTTTGTAGATCCTATACAGTGCTTAATCTCATCGCATGTAACCCTCATCTGTGCAATTACTTAGTTTAACATGACCGGAGGAAACAGGAGTCTCATTTTCATTCAGCAGACTGACATGCATGAGCCGGTATGCCATGGAAGAATTAATAAAGTCTACATCTTGTGATGATGTACACTGCTATACAGGTTTACGTAACTTTCCTTGCTTTGTTGTCATAGTGTACATCGTTCAGCCAGATTTTCCAAATATGTTTACATGTCTACTGTTGAGCAGTCAGTGGTACTACTAAGATGTAGGCAGTAGCATTGTGATGTGTGTTTGGTCACCTTTTTGGTGTTGAAACCAACCTGCTATGTGCAACAGCTCTATAGCACACATTCTCCTTGTATATCAGCGTTTTTGATGTCCACTGCTGTACAAAAAAGCCTCTGCCAGTGATTCCGATTTGCCCAGTCCTGTGTGAGCTCATTCCATTTTATGCATGCAAATTTCTTAATTTCGTCACTCCATCTACAGTCTGCCTTTCTCAGCTATGTTTCCCATTTCTTGGTATGCCATTTTCCATCTCCCTCGCATTACATGACCTGCCTCAGTCCACCTTTTTTTTTCCCTCAATGTCAGCTAGAATGTAATCTACCCCTGCTTGAGCAGGATGGAATACTGGACGAGTTGGTGCAAATCCGTCGTGGCTAACAGCGCGAAAAAAGCAGACGAAAAAGAGAAGTGGACACGGCACAGCGCTGACTTTCAACTGAATTTTTATTGAAGAAAATGATAACATATATAAAACACGAACAGAACACCTCGTGACTAACTCAGCCTTGGCCATTCGACTAAAGAGTACTCTGCGCGCATAAGCATTGTCAAGTAGACGTATAGAATGAAAAAAAAAAAAATGCAAAAATAAAAAAAAAACACAACCAAAAACTATGCACGAGGTAACATAAGATCCTCATCCACTAATATGGAAACTTCGTTATCCAGTAAGGAAATGGATGGCTGGCTGACACATTGAGATCCGTTCTTATAAAAAAACTCTGTGCGGTGTCCACTTCTCGTCTTCATCTGTATTTTTCGTGCAATTAGCCACAATGAACCCCTGCTTGTTCTCTGATCAACACTGCTCTCTTCATACTTCTTATGTTACGCCAATCATTTTCTGTTCAATTGTATGTTGCATGGTTCTTAACTTGTTCTGGACTTTCTTTTTACTATCATTCAAGTTTCCATGCCATATATTAGTACTGGCAGTATACAATTGTTGTGCACTTTCTGCTTTAGGGACAGTTGTAAATTGCCTGTCATTATTTGGGAATGTTTGTCGTAAGTTCTCCATACCATCTGTATACTTTGGTGAATTTCTTTTTCATGACTAAGGTTTCCCGAGAATATCTGACCTAAATATGCATATTCTTGTAAGGATTCTAGTGTCTGGTTGCAAGTTGCAAGCTCTCGCTTTTTCGTTGGGTCTCCTAACATTATCTTTGTCTTTTATGTATTTATCTTTAACCCTACCTTAATACTTTCTCAGTTTTAAGTGCTCAGTCTTTGTTCTTTTTTTGTAGTTCGTCCCCATCATTTCTATAAAGCAGAATGTCATCTGCCAACCACAAGTGCCGAGATATTCTGCGTCAATCTTTATTCCTCTTTCTTCCCAACATGGTGCCTCAGAAACATCACAGAGATTGTGTCTGCTTGCCAGACCCATTTCACGAGTGGAATTTTTCTGCTCTTGGGCAAAAACTGGTAGCTGTGGACTCTCTGTAGATGTTTGCTAGGGTATTCATGTATGTATAACGTACTTCTTGATAACACTATGTCTGTACTACTACTGGTATCTGTACTGAGTCGTGTGCCTTTTCATAGCGTATGAAACCCAAGCAAAGGGGCTTGGTCTATTCCACAGCTTTTTTTTTTTTTTTCACCTATTTGATTGAGCACATGTCTATGATTCGTAGTGGAGCATCCTTTCCTGAAGCCATCCTGCTCTTTAGGTTGGTTTAAGTCAAGTGTGTCTGTAATTGTATTCAAAATTACCTTTGTGGATATTCTGTACAGCATTGGGAGTAAGCGGGTCTGTGTACAGTTTTTGAAATCTTTCAAGTCTCCTTTCTTGTGTATTTGTATGGTATTCATGTTCTTCCAATTCGCTGGTACATTTGAAGTCGTAAGCATTGTCTGCAAAATGCCGCAAGCTTCTTATATGCGAGATCTCCTCCATCTTTGATCAAATTGAAGTTATGCTGTCTCCAATGGATGCTTTTCTATGGGTCATGTTTTGTAGGGCTCTTTTCTATTCCCCTTTTCCGTTCCCTCAGGGTAGGATACCCTATCAGATGCTTTTTTTTTTCTTCCAATTTTCTATTTAATTCTTTTGACGTTCGTCTATATTTACACGTGGAACTTTAGTGTCTTGTTGAACTCTGCCTTCTTTCCATGTCAGACGGCTTGTTTGTTAACTGTACAGTTCAGAATAAAAGTCCTGCGACCTTCACTGTGTTGTTGAAATTGCTGATAACATTGCCCTGCTCATCTTTTAAAGAACGCCTTCCTAAGCAGAGTTTCCTGTTGTGACACTCCCTCCTATTTTACACTGCTTCCTCTATCTCTTTGGCGGTAACATTCCTCATGTCACTGATTTTTTTTTCGTTTATCAGCTTTGTTAGCTCAGCAAATTCAATTTTAGATAAGTTGGTAGTATTCATGTGTTGTCATTTCTTTTTTTTAGGTCTTTTGTGATTTTGAAGAGTTTGCTTATTTATTTCCTTGGCACTTTACCCCTACTGCAGTTGTTTCAGAAATCAGTGTAGTTATGGTTTCATTCATTTCCTCTATGTCATAATTTTTCTCTTGTTCTAAGACCTCATATTTACCCACAAAGGCAATTCTAAATTGCTTGGTTTTTATTGACTTCATCTAGGTTGGTCTTCCTTTCAGTGATTTTTTCTTCTTCTGTACAGGTTGATTGCGATCTTCCTTCTCATTAACCTGATACTGCTACAATTTACCTTGCACAGAACTTTCTTAAAAACGAAAACTAAACTGTCCTGTTTTGAGTAAAGATGCACAAAATTTGCAGGAAACTTGATGTGGATTTGGTAACGGAAGGCCAAGTTCTGCAGCCAATCCTCGGAGAAAGGCCAACAAATAATTTCGAGTGCGCCATGGCTACAGAGCAACCACTTTTCTTGACGGCATTGAGGAAGCTACAGAGTAACAGAACCAAAGTGCATGCCTGCTACCGCGCCATGACAGAGTACTTAAGTTTACTGATAATTTCTCATTTGCCTTGCTGAAATAAATGCTGCTTTATTTATTATGATACTCAAACAGTTGCGGGAAGTCGCAAATAAAATAGTTATTGTTCACCTTGCAAGAATTCCTTCCTTCTTTCCATTTCTTAGACAGCCCCACCTTTTCAGCACCCGTTTTCCAAAGTAAACATGGCGTCCATGACGTCAGTCAGTGTTCGGCCGCAAACGCTGTTTAGTTCTCCAAGAAAAGTATACTCGTAATATGACACGAAAATGTGCACTGAACGATCGAAATGCCACCCCATTCACATTTTTCGTGTATATGTTTTTCTAAACCCCTTAACGATGCGGGCGAGCAAAACCGAAATCAGCCGCAAGCCGCCGTACTACTTGCGGAGCAACACGAATGTGCGGAAGCCCCGCCTCATAGCCTTCGCTCCGCTGTCAAATTGCCGCTGACAGTCGAGACTGAGCAACCCACACCAAACGTACTCGAGCCTTGCAAATGCTGAGCACAACATATGACAAATTGCATTTTTTGGGTGCCTTGCGGTTCCACATTCAATTTTGGCGGCCTCTGCCTATGATGATGATAATGGGATTGAATCATTTGGAGAGATGGTCTTCGTGGCGACCTTTACTAACTCTATGCTAAGTGATGCCAAGTAAAAAAAAACTTATAAAATGATAAGTTAAACACGAATCAGAGGTTATCGCCGCGGTGCATTGTGCTTGCAGCAACATTGGCTTACGTTGGCTCGCGGCGCGTTTGCGAAGCGCCATCTGTTTCCCGTGAAAGGAAGAGAAACTGTCATGGCGGCTTCCTGTCTTGTCGTTGGACCAGCGCGAAGTTCAAGCTATGCAGTTTAATGCCCCTTATTCGTCACAAGCGTCCTTCCTCCTGATCAACTATACTTGTGGACACGGTGATGGAGACAATTGTTCACAACTCGAAAGTGTACTTCGTGTCACCGACAGGTAAGCTGTCGACCTCCACCTAATCAGGGGATTCCGTGCACACTAGAGCCGTCGACTGTTGAACGCGCTTTTGCACCGCAAATATCGTGGCATGGAATGTTGTTTTTGCAGTGACGGTAATACCGTTTCGTGTTAAATGTACCACAATTCAAACGGTTTCTAGCTGCGCGAGTTGCTCGATTAGTACGGCAGCATGGTGAGATTATCCTAGAGGGTAATACAGGTCTTAACGAATAAAACAGCGATGCACTGTTCATGACGGTACGGTACTTGCTTCTCGTACGGTATACCGGCACTGCTAAAATGCCGTACGTTGCGTTTCTGTTGTGACGCTACGTATACTCACAATGTCGGCTTGTTGTGAATGCCAAGTAAACACATTGCTGGCTGTAGGATCATGTGTTGCTGTCCTGTGGCGGATCTGCAACAGGAGCGTCTCAACTAGTTGAAATCGCGCGCGTTGACGTTGAGTGACAGACGAGCCAGTCTCTCTGCTCAGTGTCGCATAACTGTCGCATAACAAATTGGTGAAATACGTCACATTTGATCTACTTTTCAAACCGTTATACCACACTGGAGAGGACATTTAACCAAACCACTGAAAAATCAGGTGCGCGTAAGCGGGAAAAAAAAAAAAAAAAAGCTTTTCTCTTTCGCCCTGAAATAAACTCTGCACTGCTTTGCTACCAGTCGGGCCTCTCGTACATGACATGTTGGTAAAATAAAGAGCCGAAATAAAATATCTCAATGCTGTGCATAATGAAAAAATTGCGGTCCTTTTGTTCTCTTCCACAATTTAGATTTTAATATAGTACATACTGCAGACCAAACAGGAGGGGCAGAAAATAAACAGTGACCAGAGATGTACAGTTTAATAACTGAATAAAACAATTGCACTGCAGTATACCTTTGTGACATGGGAAACGAAGAACAACGTGCACATTGAACTTCTATGAAAGTGCATACAAAACTGAGCCATTATTAACAAAAGACTAAAAAAACTGATTTTTCTTTTTATATCAAGAGTTTTATGTTGTGGAAAAGCATGTCAAGGCAATGTGGTCTGTTCACTGGCGATTTGAGGGGAAAAATGTATGCTTGAAAAGGTTAGCATGTATGAAGTGTGGTGTCAGATTGTTATTAACACTATGTCTGGTTTCACATAGTGTGCTGAAAAATATACTTCCAAGATTGATACTAAACTGTCACATGTAAAGCAAAATGTTTCAACCTGGAAGTGGGCCTGTGCCATTGTAAAACTGGAATGTACGTATTCCAGTAGCCAACGGTGATGAGTGTAGATCAAGATTGTGGTAGGCATTGTAGATCAGTTGCACTGGCCTCTTTTCAACCTTTTGTAGCCTATAGATACTTGGCACTAGTTGCACAATGTGCATACATACCCTGGACTAGCATAGAAGTACTGTACGTAGGCAACAAGCTTGATCTTGGATGGTGCATTTTTTAGTTTATGCATAAAAATTTGAGTTCTTTAGACACAGCTGTACAAACATTAACCAAGAAAATGAATTAGTAATGATGAGTCCCAGATAATTATATTTGTTGACTCTGATCAATGGATTGTTATTTAGCCTACTTCTAAATGGCATATCTTGTGATTTGTATAAAGCGGAAGTGTCTACCGCTTCGTCATTAATAAAGCTGAGAAGCAAGCAAACATCTTGAGGTGTCACACAGAACTTCAGAGCTGCAATCTTCACTTGGACAAACTAGTTCCGGTAATTGACACAGGAGTGAATCCAGTTATATCAAGGGGCAAACCAATGTTAGATAGCTTCATGAGGACTTTACTATGACAGACGTAGCTAGAGGCGTTTCCTGCTTTAGAAAAGAGTATCTATTTGCCGTTATCAAGTGTAAATACAAAGTCACGAATAGTGGTGATGACTTAGGAGGTTGTTCAGAGGCACTTCTTAATATCACGCTAGAATGAAGTCAAATCATTGTTTTCTATAAAATACATCTAATGCACAGTGATATTTCAGTGAGGAAGGCGAGAGGTCAATAATATATTTGCAGGAGCATGTACAACTGCCCGCAGTATAGCGACTGCCCATGTATGAGCTTCGACGCACCTTTGTTTTGTTTCCTCCTTGTGCCCGTTCTTCGCTGACTGCCCCGTGACACAACTGTCCAGTGGCAGCAGCACCAACTTGGTGCTGTTCTAGATGAGAAGCGGGTAAGGTAGTGGCCACTGCTATGTCTTGTGCTTAATATGGTGCACCATACAATGTGCACAATTTCGGGTAGTGGATGATGAGCAAACAGTGTCATGGGTTTGAGAGCTACAATCTCGTAGGTAAGGTCACTGACTTTTCAAAGAACATAGAAGGGCCTGTGTAAGGTGACAGAAGTTTTTTCCGAGAGTCCCATTTAGTGGGTTGGAGTCCAGAGGGGAGCAACGGAACCCTGTGGGAAATGAATGAGCAGGCAAAGTCTGACACATAGAGCATTCTGCTGCACTTGTGGTGTGGTTAATCACTGACATGTGACCTGATGGGCATGACTGGCTCAGGCAATAACGTTGCAAGCATATTCAGTGGTGGTAGGCAACTGAGAAGCCAGAAAAGAGTCTGTGGGTACAGTTGGCTTGCAGCTGCACCAAAAATGAAATAAAGCGAAACCGGTGACATTAATAATAATAATATCTGGGGTTTAATGTTCCAAAACCACGATATGATTATGAGACGCCGTAGTGGAGGGCTCCGGAAATTTCAACCACCTGGGGTTCTTTAACGTCTGTTGACATTAAGGCGTGATGAACTGTAAATGAATGCCACAAATGGAAGGTTCACGTCCCAGTCACGGTAATCTGGAGAAAATGTACATTGACATAATGTCCATGAGAGTCTGATTCAAGCGTTTCATTAGTCCGAGGATGGTATGCTGTGGTGAACTTGCGTTAGGTTGTGCACAATGCAAGAATGCTTGCCATCACTTTTGAAAGGAACTGCAGGCCTCTGTTTGAAGCACAGTTTGTAGGTAGGATGCATAATCACATACTGTGTGACGTAATCTGTAGTGATGGCGAACCATTTGTTCCCAGGGTGAGACATGGGGAAAGGGCCAAGCAAGTCAATGCTGACATGAAAGGCACCTACAGGATGTCCAAGGATTGAGGGAGACCACTAAGGGGAAGGCAGGGCTTCGTTCATTGTTGGCAGCTGTTGCAAAAAGTGACATACTGGTGCACAGACTGATACATGCCAGGCCAGCTAAATTGGCGGTGTGTGTAGTTGTATGTATGAGAAATCCGTAGCATATTGGGCGTATTCTCTGAAGGGGTCATGACGCCCTAACTTTGATCGCAATTGTGTGGGTTAATCCTTGTGCATTCACAAACAAGGTGGAAAAATTTTAGCAAATTTGGTCACGCACTTAATTCACAACTAAATATTTTACAAACATGCGAGTGGCCTGAGAAACAGGCAACACTGACTCACTCATGAGCTGTACATAACAAGCTGCGTGCTTGTTACGTACAGCTTATTCCAGCAAACGATGGTATTGTTCCATGGTGAGCTGTGCGCGTAGTCGAGCTATTTCAGCTTTGTTTAACTTGTGATTGGAATTAAATGATTTGCAGCGGCTGAAATAATGCCACCGCAGCACAGCGGCAACAAATTTATCACGTGTGGTAAGCTGGCTGACTTGGTATTAGACAATGGCTCTGCTCCATTGTCACTTATCCCGTTAATCGGGTGGGCAATCACCGGGCAGATTCCAAGGGCTGATGTATCAGCCCCCCCGAAACGCACCACGAAAGCGCAGACAATTTAGAGTTGGTCCTTTTAGTGCGCCAGCGAATGCTGGCAGAGTCAGAGTCAAGAATTGATAACACAAACAAAATATATTCTCAGTTAAGGCAGTACAAGCATCACACAAACATGCACACTCGGCTGGTATCAATTACAACTCACAATATAACTCAGATGGTGTTAACACAACGGAAACAAAAATTACGCGCTACAAATGCAATCTCGTGTATTACAAACTATTCAAGAACACTTAAAGTCTTGAATATTCACCAAACGTATCCAGTCCACAGTTCTTGGAACATATTTTGAATGCTTCTCTTCCACGAAACACTCCTGTAGCTTTTCACTGCTCACATGGCGTCATCACTCGATTCTTCCAGATTGACGATCAACTGACCGCACAACATCACAAAACACGTCTTTTTTGGCCGACGGAACCGCACTCAACATACATTCTTCACCATCTCTCAACCGACTTCTCCTCGTCAGTGCATCTCCTTGCTCCCGGGTTCCAGAAGCGTCGGGTGTGTTCTTTGGCGTGCAACACAACCAAAGCTAGGGAAAGGGAGATTCTTCTCGTCAGTTCCAGTCGCGGTGGCATCACTCAGCATTGCATCATCGGTTCATTCACAATGTTTCGAGACGTTGCGTGGCGTTTGATCCGAGACTGCTGGTTGTCTGCGGCTGTTTCGAGTAGGGGAGGAGGAGGCACCGCACGGGCGTCTTTTAATACCAGTTTTTTTCGTTGCGCACGCTTGTTGAGCAAACGGCTGGCGCTGGGCTTTCCTGCTGTCGTCTGAAAGCGGCCGCGCGCGCCTTATTAACGCGCTCGTTTGTGACATCCATGCATCACTTCACGTGCGCCATGGCAAAATGGTGGTCATAGGTGGTGGGAAGGGTTTATAGCTGGCTACTTCTTGAGCTTATTTTGGGCTCAAATATGGTTTTACAGTCCATTTTTCCCCCTATGTAAAAGCTTAGACTGTCTACTTTTATTTTTCGCTGCAAACCGTAAATTCTTGGAAGGCCCCTTTATGGGGGTCATAAACTATCCCTCAAGCTTGGTGAAAAAAAACGCATCCTGTGGAAAGCAGACACTGATGTGAACAGCTCAGCCAAATCTTGCAGTCGTGCGTGGCAAAGATAGTTTAGATGTGGAGCGTGAAGTAGCTACTTTATCAGGTGCCCTCTTTTCATACAGAGGCCTGTGCTCCTTGTCAGAGGTGCCAGCTCCTGCTGTTTGACATCTAACAGCAAATAGCATTCAAGAGTCGACATAAACCATGAGCAGCATTTGGATTAGATCCGTTTCTTGCCACAGGGTGCCGCCACGTGCAGGCTACCCGCTCCACAGTTTGCTGACGTTACGCAGTAGCCACTCTAGTGCACTTAAGAATCACAACGGGAAAGAGCAATCACATTGCATCACGCATGCTCAAAGTCATGACGAGCACTATGCAACTATCTCTCCCATGTGTAACTTCCACCGTGCTCGTTAGGATGACAGAAGAGAGACAGTGCTCAAAGCGTGCAACAAATCTGTAAAACTCCACTTTTTGATGGCTGCTGAAAACCTTTTTCAGCGATCAGTTCACGAGGCCATAAACTTTGATACTAGGGCCATTTAATGATTTCTCTGGGAATTGAATCAGGACCCCTTTAAAGGGCTCCTGAACTATTTTTGTAAGTAATCATTGAAAAACCTGTGTTCATTTATGTCAGCTCTCGGCCACTAGCAGCAATCTACTCTATGGCAAAACAGAGTTGGCACCAGCCCTGAACAAAAAGATGCCGCAGCTTCTGCTTGCAAATTTTCAAGCTTGTGAGCTCTCTTTCCTGTGTCGTACCTCACACCTGCTGTGCCTTACAGGTAGAATATTACGTTCACCAAGATCAATAACAGACCCTAACAGTTGCTAGTGCTGACATATTCTTGCCAGTTCAGCCAGTCCTCTATGTCAACTTTACTGGCTCCAGAAAACATGCCCAGGTCAGGATATTGCTCCAAGATGATGGATGACGTTGCAGTCAGTGAAGCAGCAGATGACTCAGCTTGACTTGTCGAACAGTCAGTCTGTGTCACCATTGCTATGGGTCGCTCGTGACCTTGCAGCTCTACCAAAATCTAAGAGAAGAGGGTAGATGTGAAAAGTATATTTACAGCAGTGAGTACTACAGCAACGGTAGCCTGTGACTCATCGCAGGAGGCTGTTGAGTCCAAAAATATGATCTCGCTTGCAGATTCCAAGCCTTCCGTCCGCTGCATGATCTTTGTAACAACTAACACTGCCCAGCAGTTGCCATCCTTTGACTTGGTTGTGCAAACGTTGACACCTGCAAGTGGTTACAGAAGAGAAGTTAAAAACAGCAGTGTTCAGACATTCCTTTTATGACTTCTAAAACACTGCAGTGCCTTAGCAGTAGCTTTCTTCCCCACTGAACCAAAGCTAAGACATGGGATACAGTTGTACAGTTTTATTCAAGTGAATGCAATGCAAATCACAATGCCACCCCTAAAGCTGAGGAATGTGCATTAGCGCTGCAAGCAGAGAAAGACATGGAAAGGAGGCAAAAGGTACTCAATGTGCCCTATACTTGCAATTTTTTTTCAGAGCAGTGTAAAAAATTACACCAGATGCACGTGTGCATAGTGGGCGACGTCAAAAATTCCCAGCAGCATGTCAAACAGCTGCATCTGATTTCGATAAGATGTAAACAGAAGTTTGGATAATGCAGTCCACATCTCTTCTCTAGATACAAATGCCCCTAAGAACGCCCATGTGAATGTGGCACTATTTCTGCCAAGTCTTCAGCCAACTACAGGAAGCGAAATGGGATTGCGGTGAACGATAATGGCTTTTTTTTAAGGGGGGATGTGGCACTTAGGAAATGAAAATCAACCCAAAAATCTAGTTTTCCCTGGCCATCTCTTCACGTTCCTGACAGGGGCGTAGACAGGGGGAAGGGGGGGGCTTATGCCCCCCCCCCCCTTGAAATTTTTTTCTTTTTTTCGTTCTATGATACACCGCCGTCCGAAATAACCACTTTCACCGAAAACCACCCAGGATGTCGTTTAAAAAATATATTTTTTTTCGAGCACGACAATGCCATAGACAGTTGAAAGGTTCTGGAAGGTGGCTTTTCTGCAAGATTTCTTTCAACCACTCAGCTTGTGAAACAGGGTATCACTCTTTTTCTGTTTTGAACAATGAAAAGAAAATTGACTCTGGTCAGATTATTCATATTTTTACCTTACTTTCACGCAGCAGGCGTCTGCCATTGCATTCTTCCTAACCTAGAAGGTCTACAAGGTGACGCACATTTAAGTACATTAATTTTCTAAGGACTAACATCCCCGGGTCTAACAGTTACTTCTACAAGGCAACTTTTAGTCCTCACAGATCGTCTCGCCAGATGAACAGTCGGTCCGCTCACACACTCCATGTGAATTATATTTTTATCCATAGTTCAGGTGAACTGTTAATCCACCGGGATTATTTTTCACATTTATTTAGTGCAAGGAGCGAATACTTTTTTTTTGCCATGTTGTTTTCCGTGGTTACAAAAAAATCGCTCGGAAAAGAACACGACAAAAAAATATTTAGCATTCCGTGCCTCACTGCTTTCGCTGTCAGTGCAACAACTAAATGCAAAAGTGAGACAATGAAATGTTTTATTTTTCCATATACATATAAAATTTCTTCTTTCTTTCAGTATAATCACTGTCAAATGTCTAATACAGGGCCAGCCGCGATGTCAATATCTCGTAGAATCCTCTTTCTGAGGATTTCTGAAGCTGCCCTAACGAAACCGGCAGATGACTGGCATCATACACGCCAGCGCACACAAATCAACACTCTGTGGACAATGGCGGCGTCCTTTGTGCTAATTCACAACTAAAGTGGCCGGGCGCTCGCCGACACCATCATGAGGTTCCTTATAGACATTGGAATTAACATGCATCATCTCCGTGGTCAAGGCTACGATGGTGCAAGCTTGATGGCCGGCAGAACGAATGGTGTTCAAGCAGCTGTTCGTGAGACATATCCAGCCGCACTCTACACTCACTGCGCCAGTCACTCTCTTAATCTAGTTCTGTGTGCAGCATGCTCCATCACAGTCATCCAAAACTGTTTTGAGACTCTAAAGGCGACGTCAGTCTTTTTCCGTGAATCTTCTAGTCGCTCACACGTTTTGCGAAGAATGATAAGTTTGAGCTGTCCTGAGTCTGCAACGCAGCCCCTTTGGGACTATGCAAAACGCGCTGGGTCGAGAAGCACGATGCAGAGCTTTCATTTGTGAGCCTCTTTGAGCCGTTGATTGCAGCAGTAGAGGAGATTAATTTTAGCGGAAATGACGAAAGTCCAGCGCAGGCAAAGTCTAATGTTGGCACTCTTGTCACCAGCGTTCTTTGTAAGCCTGCATGTGGCGGAGCACGTGTTAGCCCTCACTTTACCACTGTCAAAGAAGCTGCAGACAAGGAGTATCGGCATGAGCGCTGCCATTGACATAGAAGCGGCACAGCAGACAATTGAAAATGACCACAAGAACATGAGAGCTTCTTTCTCAAAAATATTTGCACAACTGCAGGCATTGGCAGAAAAACTGAATGTGGAGTTCACGTAGAAAACAGCGCTACGAGACGGGACAAAGAAAGGGCACAAACACGGCGCTGACTATCAACCAAATGTGCTTTTATTCCACCAGTCCGCATATTTATACATCACCATGACTAACGAAAGCATAACAAAAAACCAGAAAAAACCGGTCAGCCTGCGCAAAGGCAAGAATTTTTTTTTTTTTTTTAACTCGACAGAAATGCTATCTCCTTCGAAAAAAAATTTCTTGCCTTTGCGCAGGCTGACCGGTTTTTTCTGGTTTTTTGTTATGCTTTCGTTAGTCATGGTGATGTATAAATATGCGGACTGGTGGAATAAAAGCACATTTGGTTGATAGTCAGCGCCGTGTTTGTGCCCTTTCTTTGTCCCGTCTCGTAGCGCTGTTTTCTACGTGAAGTCATGCACCAACCAGCCCAAATCCGTACCCTACTGAATGTGGAGGTCACCAGCTGTTGAGCCGGTGTCCGGAAGCAAAACCGTGGGTTCATCACACTTTCATTTTCTTTTCCACCAAATGACCCAACTCTAAGCCTTGTTTTCTCTGCTGAGTAATTAGTGACCAATTCTTCGTGCCAGACTGCTTTGAATGAATGATCTTTGACTTCCACTGTTGAAAATTTTTTTTTTGCATACTCTGCTTTATTTTCACTTTCTATCCATGCTATGGCAGTCTGCTATAATGTCGTTCTTCTTGTTAGAAGATGCTAGCAGGTTGCACGATTTTCTAACAGTTATGTCTTTTCGTTCCTCACGTTTCTCATTACATTTACCGATTTCATTACCCTTTGGCCTGCACACCGAAGTTGTGTGTCTTGTTTGCAACATTTACAAATGACAGTGGTTTTACAAAATCTTGCGTTGTGATTCGGCCTCACCTGAAGCACCTCTTTTTATCTTGAAGTTTTTTTTTTGTCGTATTTTACTGACCTCCGACAGCCTTCAGTGCTGTGGTTGTTTAGATTACAGAAGCAACATCGTTTTGTGAATGAGCTGTTGAAATGTGGAAGTCTTGTTCGTGAAGTTTGATCTGTCAGTCTATTTTCTGCGAGTTCTGCCTTCACCGTCATTGAAACCTCCAAGCGACTCTCTACGCTTCACTTGCTTGAACAAAAATTTATGAACGCTTTCAGTGCCTCTACACGAGTACCGCTGTTACTCTCTCCTGTCGACTTTCCTGTTCACTCTAGTGTACGTAGAATTCTCTTCTCATAAAACTGGTGGTCAACAAACAACTGTTGAGGCATGCAACGCTTTAAAATAGGCATCAGCATCAAAGCGTACGAATCCACTGTGACTCCAAGCGCTTCCAGTGCATTCGTGTGCACTCGCACCGTCTGACAAAGTTCTCGTACACCTTTGACATCTTTTGGATTCTTAAGTGGCTGTAACTTGATCACTGTGTTCATGTGGGTTTCCTTTATGTTTTCCATTGCCAAATTCTTCTTTCAAAAGCTTCACAGCTGTCTGAAAATTCTTACCTTAGTAATGTAGCTCCTCAATAAGAGCAGCTGCTTTTCTATCAAGGACAGAGATTAAGCAGTGGAACTTTTGACTTTCTGGTATCTGTCAAAGATGAATTGTGCTTTCAAACTGCATCCAAAATCCTTGCCATGTTAGCTTGATGATTAGTGGATTTTTGTGGCACAAGGGCCAGGTGTGGCCAAAGTGTCGTGTCTTTTACGCGCTCTAACAAATGGTAGCTCAATCGGTAGCGCATCGAACACGTTATTCATAGGTTGCAGGTGTGGTCCCTGCTGGTGGCAAGTTGTCTTTTCGTGCACTTTAATTTCTTCAAATTTATGTCATAATTGCTACAAGTAACATCCCCCATAATTTCCTTGGCTTGATTGTCTGTTAGTTCCAATTAACACTGCGTCTAACAAAGAAAAGTCAAGCCCTTAAAAAAAATTCCCCTTAAATGCGTTTTTCGGTAGTCATTCTTTCACTGCCCAGAAAAGCTTGTCAGCAGTGTTCCGGCTTCCCTCGGTGTATGTCTAAGCACTAACATGACATCCATAACTGCTTTTTTAGGGGCGAAGCTCCTTAAGGCGGCACCCGTTCGTCCCTCGTCGTGGTCGTAGTAGTGAGTAACAAGTCTTACGCTTTGACCTCCAAGGTGGTGCCGGTGGGAGATTTCTCCTGTGCGTTGTTGAACAATAAAAAATTCGCAGCGTGCGCGTTAACTAAAAGCCGAATTCTTCTGTCTCTCATTCCCCATTAGCAGCCATTGGCATGTTCCAGTAGGAAACGTTAGTAGAAGTAGAAGTGTAAGTGTTAGCTAAAAGCCGACTTCTTCTGTCTCTCATTGCCATTAGCAGCCATTGTTTACCTCCAAGGTAGTGCCTGGTGAGATTTCTCCTGTGCGTGATTAAACAATAAAAATTTTGTTCAAAACGCCGTTGATTGATGAAATAAACCAACGAAAGACGCCAGATGTTTTGTAAAAGCAGAACGAAAGAATGCCAGATGTTTTTCTTAAAGTGTAGTAGTTATATGTAGCCACCTCGCCCGATCGTCAACGGGCGAGGTGGACCGGCAACGGCGCGAGGACCCTGCCGTACGAGAGTTAAATCACACTAAAAGACATACTTTGCGGGCGATACACTCTAGTGAGCTTTCAACTTTTCGTCTTAATGTACATGATAAAGAAATTATTTCTACGAAAAACGCAAGGCACACCTTGAGCAATATGTTTGGTTTTGGGACGCTAAATGGAACCATGAGGCGATGCGAAGCCGGAGCACTTGCACGATCGCGTTCCGTTGGCTTTCGTTGGGCATGCTACCGACCTCGCGTCGTGGAACGCGCGTCCTGTCTTCCCTCTAGCCTTGCCTTTAATTCGCACAGGGCGAGCGGGGAATGCAGTCGCTCTTGGCGCTCTTTCGCTCGGGAGCGGACTTCTTCCTTGCATTTCACCGATCACAAGTGACAATGAAGGGACCACGTAAACCAACAGTACAATAAAAGTTTGATGTTTAATATATACACGATGTTTCACACTCTTTATATTATGTACTGGGCGCATTTCACGGAAGAGTTTCACGGTTTACAGATGATTCCCTCCGTAGCTTCGCCCCACTCATCATCATTCACCCCGTGGATATGCTGTGATTTTTTTTATGCACACAAGTCAACAGCCTGAAGCTGGCTACACGCTGTGATTGGAATGAGCATCATGAACTTGGATGCAAGGCTTACAGACCTAAAGCTGTCATAATACGAAGGTAAACACAAAAACAAAGCAGTAAGAAGACACTACTTGTGCAGCATGCGGGAATTTACAATGTTCAACACGGTATGCTCCTGATAATTCATACATCAGCATTGCGTTTCTTACTTCTTTTGTTATGAAAACAGACTTCTGCATGGCACTAACTGCAAAGGTGCTGGCAACGAACTGGTCAGACCAATGTTTCTGCGCCCAGCACATAATTCCATTTCCTATCAAGCAGTAGTGATGGCGTCAATATGTCAAGCCTTGAAGCATAGAAATATGTTTTTCCAGAAAAAGCTGCAGCAATCTAGGTTGATGAAAGAAAGCAACAACATTCGCGAACCAAACGTTGCTTTCGTCGCGATATATTAGCCTTCATAAATAAGAGCATTCGTGGACTTTTCGGTACATAAATGCATTTCATCAGCAAGCCTTGCGAGCCCTTTTCTGACCCTGCCGCACCGAAATGGAAGCCTCACTTAGCACACGACAAACCAAGCATAAGGGTGACCGTGGTCTAGGACGTACAGTGACATGTAGAAATGTTAAATGGGGGCGTAAACACGCGACAATGGACCATCGAAAATGCAGACATTGCATGGCCGTATGCTAGGGAGGTTACTGCTTCAGCAGTGCGTTGCTTGCGGCGCCATCCGAAAGACGAGGTGTGAAAAATGCCGTATTCTGCCACTCAAACTTGCGAACGAACCAAACGCGCCACAGGGCCGCAAATAGCAAAAGCTGGTGATAAAACTTAAGCAAAGTTCAATGGACGCGGCTATTTAAGGCATGACTTTCCAAAAATTGAAAATAATCACACAATACCACCAAAATTCACAGTGAAAACACAGGGCTCTTGGTTTCAGTTCAAAACAACGTTTCAACTACGCCAACTTCAGCGGCGGCATTTCCAAGCTGCAGCGGCGGCTTCAATGCACAATATCAATGCAGCATTCGGTCACAAACACAGCGTCGCGCCTTTCGATACGATGAGCGAGCATTCAGCGCTTTCGCATTTAGCATTTTCGAAATTGGCGTCGATATCATCAAATGTTATTAGACTGGCCTGTTTGCCACTTGAAAAAGAAACGAACACGTGAACTTACCTCTTTGGATTTCGGGTTTCCCTGTCGACGATCCATGTCGTGTTGGTTGTCTGACTGTAGCTGGCGATCCACTCGTGTGCGTCGCCGTCCGTGCACAGGTCGACGCGGAGGCACTTCACGTTGACAGTCGGAACCACGTTGCTCATCGAAACTATCGACACTGTCTGTCTGTCTGTTATTCTTCAGGCGCCCTCCGCGCACGTATCTACGGCGTGGCGAGGGTGCTTCCGCACGATGGAACAGCCATAAACACTCCTCGGGCGTGCGGAAACGTGCTCGCGTGCCCAGTGACGTCACCCGAAGAGAAGAACCAATAGCGCGCAAGCGCTCGCGGAGGGGCCGCTGGCGTCCTCCTCGCTCTCTCTTTTTTCTCTCTCGCGTGCGCTCCCGCGCCAGGAAATCATAATACGCTTTGGTGGCTTTTTAGTCGCTCCCTCCGCGATGGACGTAAAAAGATTGACAACAGCTGATGACAGCAGTACTGATGCTAAAGCAAGGGTACGTTTGAATGCACCGTGTTGCGCATTTGCGCAACGGAATAATCGACGATAATACACGATTTTAAAAAATACATGTCAGGTCAGGTAAGACTGTTAATATTATTGTAATGGGGTTAAAACAACCCGAAGAAGAGGATGACGTCTAAAGAAGAAAAGACAATTCATTCGCAAACCATGAGACGCTATTTTCTTATTCTCTCATCGTCCTATCATCTGTGTTCATAACGGCCCCTTACAATACTAGGCCAGTCATCAGGTACCCTTCTGTGAGTACGACGCAAAAAAACTCGGATAAAACCCATTCGCTCAAGTCCAGCAATGCTACGTCGTATACCTTCGAGTTCATTTTTTTTTTCGTTCACTGTGAAGAATTGTACAACCAGAGTAACTGGTCGCACTTCGAGTTAGCGTACAATTGGGACCATTTGCTTCCAATATAACTGGATATGGTTTCCAATTGGGACCAGCTGCCTTCAGTTCAACTGGTCATGGTTCCCGTTGGTGGCCAGTTGAGTTGTAACTGGGACCAGCTGCCAACTGGAACCAGTTGCAGTTGGAATCAACAGGAACCAGTTGAGTTGTAACTGGGACCAGCTGCTAACTGGAACCAGTTGCAACTGGAATCAACTGGGACCAGTTGGTTTCCAACTGGGGCCAGTTGGCCCGCAACTGGGACCATTTGATTCCAGTTAACACCAGTTGAAACCAGTTAGATTCCCAGTTACACATTTTCACCTGGGGAGAGTACAATGAATAGCGTTACTTTCCCACGATCAAGGGGCTCGGTGCAGGAGGGACCTTACGGTGCAGTGGACTGTTGCGCCACATCTCGTCGTCAATTTTGAATTCTCGATCATGCACCGGTTCGTACGTTTTGACAGCGGAGCTGTTCAAGCTCGTCGTTTGTCCGCAGACCAGGAACGCGCGTTGCCCAGCAACCACTTGGCACAGCTGTGCCTCGCTTCGCATAGAAGAAGAACCATATGATTGCGTTGCTATGGGCCAGAGAACGAGAAAAAGAGACAGGGAGAGAAAGACACAACGAAAGAAAGAGAGAGGGAGACAAAGAGCTATAAGCAGAAAGAGAAATAATGAATAGCCACGGCCGGGATAGACCGCGCACGCTGTGCGTGCGGTCAAGGGAAGTGAGGATGAGGAGGTAAAAGGGTAAATCATCGCATAGCCATGCATATATAGTATGGTATAGCAAGGGGGTGGGAAAGTGAGGACGACGAGGAGTGATATGAGGAGGGGAGAGGGTGAGAAAGATAAGTGAGGGTGAGGAGGAGGACAGAGGGTAAAGCATAGCATAGTCTTGTATAGTATAGCAAAGGGTGGGAAAGGGAAGTGAGGGTGAGGAGGAAGAAGGCAAGGCCACTAGCTCCGCTGTTTCCTCAGCATTCGCACCACTAGTGCGTAGCCGCCCAATTTTTTTACTTTTTTTTCTCGGCGCTAACACGTAGTATATTCCAAAGGTTTGCGGCTGTCAGCTAATCATCACACGTTTCTTTCCTTTTAACCATTCAGCTTAAAACTGTGGGGGTGCTACCACCCCTGTAAAGCCGTTTGCTCCTCGTGGCGCACGCGCGTCTCGCCGATAGGCCGCAGTACAGTGTAGCATGGCCTCCGAGATTAGCCGGCGGCGCGGCGCGCCGCCGGCTAATCTCGGAGGCCATGAGTGTAGGCCGCAGTTAGGTTAAACGGCCGCCGAGGGAGATGTGGCGCTGTGCTCGCGCGCGTTAGGGTTGCGCGGTGGCGCCGGCAGCGCCACCGCGGGGTGGTTAGGCCGGCGTGCAGGAAACAGCAGGTGGTTTGACATTTTTGGGGTTTGTTAGCGTGCGTGGATGGACGTCTCCCGCGGTGGGTCCGTGGGGGACGAAACCATGGGCTCGTTTCCCGCGGGCTCCTAGTGGTGAGTCGAACATCGGCGACGCCGGCGGCCGCATTGTATGTCTTATGTTTTCTGTGTATTGTATTGGCATTGTATAAGGTTATTTAGCAACTAGTTGTGTATTAGATTCGGCAGGCGAGCTCGTCGTATGTAAAAGTGTTTAATAATTGTACACGCGTTGCTTGCACGGCCGTGTAACTGTCTCCGTGTTAGGAAAAACTTGAAAAGCGCAAACGACGAAGACGAAATACTTACAACAGGACTGGCGCATTACTTGTCTTTCGACGCACATTGATACATCATAGATTTGTTTTCAAAATTCATGTTTGGAGACTGACCCGCGCAATCTCTTGTGGGATGATGTGTGCATATGCATGACGCCGGTTGCAAGTAAATCGCCAGTCCTGTTGTATGCGTTTAGTCTTTGTCGTTTGCGCTTTTCAAGTTTTCTCTAATGATGGCCCCAACTCACCCGAACTAAAGGAATTGTCTCCGTGTGTTTCGACAGCGGCTCATTTTCAGACCCCACAAAAGAATGCCACTTTTTCGCGGTGATCGACATAAGCCGTGTGTGATAAGCCGCGATTTGCCTGATGTACCTCAAGTGACGACTGCCGCACGACCAGTGCGATTTTAAAGTGCATTGTGTTATCATACTGTTTCTCCTTTGGAATTTCCTTTTTGCAACATTTCAAAGTGTTCAGTCTTTTTTTTCCCCACTCAAATCTAATAATGATCCATGCCCTTCCCTCTTCAGGGGTGCTCCTACAGTGACCTCTCTTACGGTAGCTCCTTCACCACTCTTCGATATGCTTTTAACCATATATCAAGCCATTATGTGGTCGTTGGTCAGGTCGTTGGCAGCCTAATGTGCTATCAGTGCTTGTGGCCAATCGCTATCGTACTGGCACTAAACAATAAACCTCGTGCTCAGGATGCAGAGGCAGCAGAATGCAAGGTATATGCAACATATGCCCCACCAAAAGATTTTCTGTTTTTCAGGCTCTGGTTACGTTTTATACGGCTGTCACAGGGGCACTTATGATCGCGGTCAGCGCTGCTGCTGTGCGGTCACTTCTAAAGTGCGATAAAGCCTGATTACGGTCAGGTCGCAACATGACTGATGGCTGCACCTATTTGGACCGTGTAGCACTGTAGCAATGACCATTGTTGATCGCAATCAAGAAGTCCGATCAGGATCTGCCCTGATCACTATCAAAAGTGCCCGTGTGACACCAGTATAACACTGCATGCATCGACATTATTTAAATTCAATATTACTGAAATTCGCTCCCTCTTCTCTAGCCCAAGTGAAGCGCTATGGTGCAGCAGATAACACTCCTTTATTATTGCATCTTTAGCGCACACACACAATGCTGCAACAATATTGAAGTTGCAGAAAAACAGTCAAGCCTAGTGAATGTGGCCAACACAAGCAAGTGTAAAAAAAAGTGCGATGCAAAGAATTTCTTGCTTGGCTGGGTTCTGCTAACAACAAAGCCTATGTATAGGCATGGGAGAAACATGCGTAGACCATGCAATGCACAGCTATATCACAGATGAAGTTTAACGATACAAATATGCGAAACACACAAACAAATGGTGATGCTAATTCGGCCACGTGTGTGTAGACACATGAGCCATGTAATCGCCATACAATGCATCTGAAGGAAAAGGCACACCATCAAAGCATGTTGCCAACTGCGCAACAGCCTGCATAAGACAGTGATCACTATTATTCTGATGAGCAGCTGTAAATGATAATACAGTTAAGGTCCACATGACATTTTGCAGCAGCTGAGAGAGCAGACAAGTTGTAATGACATCTATCTAAATGTATCAATAAGGTTAATTGCCAGGGATAATGTCTACTTTCCAGCAGCTTTTATTGGTGTTAACTATAACGCTCCGTGAACAGTCATCTAAAGCACAGAAGTCAAAGTGACATCATCAACTGCACCTTCTGACAATGGACAAACATTTGTCTCTGGTGTACTTTGTGCACCATGTTGTGCACAGTTAGTGGTAATGAAAGATTACTAACAAAATCATAATAATAAGAAGCAGAGTATAGTCTTTGGTAAAATCACAGCAAGGACAGCAGTTATATGCCATTCTCCTCTTTGGATTTATTGGATTCAAGCTCTTTGGATTTAGTGGCAGCACTACATCTCCCAACCTAAGTCATGTGCCATGGCCAGTTCCATGTGAAGGGTGTGCGTTGTGCAGGGCATTTGTGCAGTGCATTTACCCTTGCTCGAAGCATGGCTTCCTCAAATTGAAATGTCAAAGTTGCACAGTTTGCATGCGCATGTGCTTTACGTGCGGCACTTGTTCATTTATGATGGCCAATCCTGAAGAAGGGTCCTTTATTACACAATGCAGTGATGCGATTGGTCCAGGCTACTTTGGAGCAGTTAATTTCGGAGTAGCAGATCACCCTTTCAAGGAAGTTGCCAGCCACATCTTTTCACGTGAAAATATTTGGTCTACCAAAACAGCAGCACAGCCATGTTCTCCCGACAGATTCTATGCATGCACAGGTGCATATCCTCTGGGATACAGGTTATCCCAGAAGATGAAATCGTTATTCCTCTTCATTTTCCTGTGAGGAACCTCAACTTTCCACAGTCCTGTGACTCCTGGCCTCCTGATGTAAAATATATTTTCCCAATATAATTAAGATTAGTAAGCTGTTCAATGATGTTTTCTCCAATGCTGTAGTGTGAAAGAAATGAAGTGAGATTCACTTCAGTACTTCATACTCTGCTAAACGCAGACTGCTCAATTTTCTGAAGCATTTAAAATTTACTAACCATAAGAAATACCTAATCCTCCCCATATTCGTGCTCTCAGTGCAGGCCCGACATTGCAGTTATGTTGGGTAGTATATCTTCTGTGGTTATCCACTGGTTGAAGGACATAATTCTTAGGCACATGGGTCCTTGCAATGCACTGAATGCAGCTAAATGTAATCATTTTATTTAACTGTGACCGAAATATGCTGTACAAAAATTCTGGTTATTATAGTGGAATGCTCTGGATTAATTTGAACAATTTTTTGTAACATGTACAGTACTCAGGGATTCAAACACATCAAATTTTTCAGTATAATGACTGGTATGCGCAACTGCTCGAGGTAACCACATCACGTCGCAACGAGTCTGATCTCTAAAGGTAATGTTGGTTCTGATCTATGCATTTGAGTCAAAATTACGCCGATATGACCCCAACTGAAGACGCTGGAAATGAAAGTACTATGTGCGTTACTTAGCCTTAAAATGTCCTGTTTCAATCTGTGAGTACTGTACCTTGTCTATGTACGTACATGAGTGTTTTTCCACTGCTCTCTCAGTAAGACATAGTTGCTACCCCTGTGACTGAATATCATGAGCATCAGGATTTCACAGGCACTATGCCTTTGCAGTGAGTGTAATTTCTGCCCATCTTTCGGAGAGAGCGTAAAGTACGTATCACTGCTCTTTTTTTATATGCTTCGATGCATGTGCAGTTTCCTGCATCATAACAACATGGCTACAATCACGTATAATTTGCATGCACTGCAAAAAACTGCAATTTTAGCATGAATTCTGAGTCGAATTCAAGTGGATATCTTCACGAAGTAATACAGTATATGTGAACATCTCTTGTGCTAGGCTTACACAGTGTACACACAGGAGACCAACGTCCGTGCAAGGATGTGCCTTTTCACGGGGTTAAGGTAGTTGGCACTCGAGCGAATGCTTCAGTCATGCTCCCACTTCTCAAATAAACGGTAATGCAGTTGACGGCAGAGCATGAGCCTTAATAGCCGAGTTGTAGGCGCAATCGCGAGGAAAAACACTTGTCAGCTGCCTGTATGATTATGGTGTGCTGCATGTGTCACAATGTGACAAATTTGTCTTCCATTCAGTGTAGGTAATGCCGTTAAGAAAATCAACTCTAGGGCACTTGCCTGTCAGTCTTCATGTGACCACTCAGGATGACATTATAGTCACATATTTCTAGCATTTACTATTTTCTCTTTCTCCAACCTGAGACAGCGACAGTGACACCTTGGCACAAGTGTGGCATAAAATGTGATAATTTGTACCCAGGCGTAGAAGGATCTAGTTAGTTTCGCTTTTTGGTGCAGTTTGGCAATCGCATCACCGCAGAAATGATCAACATTCCATGGCAAACATAGTTAATTTGATTAACCACAAATACAAGGACAGCCTTCTATTTTGCTCACTAATGTCAAAAGAACACAAATAAATTTCCATTCTAATAAACAGACCATCACTTTACACCAGATGCATTGTTTCTTTTTTGTTTTGTTATTTTTTTTTCCATGAGGAAAGCAGCTGCCAAATTCAATGAGTTGTTTGCTTCTGTGCCTGACAGAGGATGCAAAATTAAATGATGACAGCACAAAACATTCCAAGGAGCCACTCCTCCAAAACATCGAAGGAGTCTGCCAGAGCTATAGTAAAATTTGTTGCTTCGATGCAAGAATCCTTCTTACACCACATCAAGCAGTATGGATCCATAAAAAACATAATGGGCTTGAAACAAGGCCAAATGTGAGAATACTACATGAACATGATGGAAGAGAAACCATCGAATATGCTACAAGGCATTGGTATAAAACTATGCAACAGTAATGCACTGAACATTAAAATATAGATAAGGTTTTCAAAAAAGCATAACCTAGTCAACAAAATACACAAACTCTGCCACACACCTTCAACATGACCACACAACACATACACATCTGTTACTGTGCTCTGTAAAGGGACAGCCTTCACAAACCTTTAATAGGACCGAAACTTTCTTGTAAGACCAAAAGCAAGAACATCACAACTAAATAAAAATGTAGTTTATATGATACATGATAGTATCAGTAATTTCAAGTGCTTCCTTACATGTCACTGTGTTTAGGTAATACTCAAGCCATTAGAGAAGTGTAAAAAAGCTTTAGAAATTGTTTGGACTTGGTATCTAAAAACACTACTTCTTCGGCTTAATGTTTTTGCTATTTAAGTCGTTAATTCATACTGAGCATAAAGTGATGCAACAGTGTTGTGCACATAAATAACCACATCTAGAGCTTAACAACACAAGAAAATAACTTTTTTAGACATATGCAGGGCGGATGGAGTTTCATAAAAGGGTAAAACTGTCATCCACATGAGAGCAGTGAAGAAGTATGAATGAATCCAATGCAGGTTAATTAAACAAAAGGTCCAGAGTGTGAACCACCTTTGTGGAGATGTCAATCAACTACCTGCACGTACAGCGTGCTCTACTAACTGTGGTGCTGGGTTAAAACCAGAATAAACTGCTCACGTTTACTCTTAGGAAACTTGCTGTTTCACAGCTGCCCACTATCTTAGGGTACACAAAAATGATTCCCTTTAAGCAAAACGATCTCCTTCTGAGGATGCAGAGCAGCAGTAACATTCAACAAAAACTGACCGACGTTCTCAACTTTAGTTGAACTAAAAGCAGTAGCTTCTGAAGCTATTTATGAAGTTTCATGCTGTCTGAATGCACTAAACAGACTCGGAGTTGCACAGATGTGTTCGCTGCTGCCCAAATATGCTAAACTAGTGCCATGACTCTCAAAGAGGCCCTAAACAGGAAAATAACAAGGGTTCTTAGGTGGGCTAGTTGGTTCATGAACAATGTGGCAGAGCAGCGCAGAACTTTTTTTTTTTTCTACCGCTTGTTCACTTCAATAACTGGTGTCTCAAAACATGACAGCAGCTGACGTGGCCATGCCGTGCTGCGTACTTTATTAGAGATGAAAGCCATAGCAACGCGTTAACAGCTGCAGTGTCCAGTACAGACACACCAGCCACTGTTACATCTCGCTAACTTGCTTAGGTGCTCAATTAACTTCCCCAATGCTTTTTCTGGTTTTACTGTATGTTACTTCAAGTTGTTGTTCTTGTTACCAAGTAATGCCAAGTTGCTGGCAACTTTTTGTGGCACCATGAGTACACAAATGCCAATGGGACCAATCTTAACCCCTTAAGCGCTTATGACAACATGCACTCGTCATGAGCAAACATCACTTTTTTTGCTTATGATGACCTGTGCTCGTTGTGGCTCTTCAGCAATGTTTCATGAGGCTTTTGATGAGCCTAGCTCGTCAAATGGTGTTTTCCTATATAAAGCATAGATAGCAGCACGGTCTCCGCGATTGGCGCCTTTATTGAATGAGAGTCTGCACACTAAATGGCAAAATGCGCGCCTTGCGTTTCAAGCGCATTATAAACGAACATGGCGCAGTGCCATGCTTTGAACGCTACCACAAGGATGGTAGCCTCATCTACTTTGTATTGAACTGTCCAGGAATAGTACATTTTGCCTGCGGGATGTCAAATGGAACCCTGACTTTCTGGAGCTGGAGAAATTTCTTTAGGAATACACATCAAATGCCCCAGGCATCGGGTGTTACCAGGCCCGCAGCCAGGGGGGGGGGGCTTGGGACCTGGGCAGCCCCCCCCCCCCCAAATTCTGATGGAGGGGGTGTTTAACCGAAAATAAATAACGAAAATAGGTGTTTTTCAAGGCTTTAAGCAAGTGCCCCCCCCCACCCTCTGAAAAAAATTCCTGGCTACTGGCCTGTGTATTACATGACAGCGCGAAATATGACAAATAAAGCATTTTTATCTGCCGTAAAATGTTTTTGCAAGTATTTTTTTGTTTTGAACATGTTATTGAAGAATTTCACATCACAAAAATATGGCAATTTTCCAACAATTTTTCATAATTTAATCGGCACTTAAGGGGTTAAATATGTTCTTTAAAGGAGTAATGACACAAAAATGGTACATCTTGTTTTTGTTTTTTCTGTTGCAATATGTAGCTAATGATCCACCTATCACAGCTGGAAACCTTCTTTGCTCGAGCATGCGGTGGTTAATTATTTGGAGACATTTCTATAGTGCCCAGTTGCAGTCTCAGCTTCAGGAAGTGCTGCTGGCCATGGGAGCACACAAAACAGTGACAGATTCGCCACATGCACTATGAGCAGCATTGCATGGATATGGGCATCATGTTGACAAATGCGGGAGAGAGGGCACGCAAGGAGCATGGCAGCCAACACAAGCTCGTCATGTAGGTGGCTGTTGGTTGTTTACGCTAGAACCAAGATGGTGTCTATGTTGCAAGGTGCTCTATTTCGCGTGCAGGTAGGTTCATGGCACACACTTTAAAATAGATTTTTAATACGCTGTAAGCTATATTAGCCGTTGATATTTAATAGATAATGTGTGTGTCCACACAAATCTATCTCACAAGTTATCTCACCTTCAAAATTTTGCACAAGTACTCCTTCAAGCTCATTCTTTCCCTGTGGCCTCCAGAATACAATATAACTAGTATTCTGTGCATGGGCGACTTCATTTTGCCCTTGCATTCCACTTTGACGAACACTAATTTTCATTTCACAGAACTTGAAGCTCGCATGACACGCTCAAATTAAGAAAGACTTAATTCCATTCGCTTTGCCTTGCGGTGGTGCACGTGGTTGAGGCTAACAGAAAATCAAGTCCCTCCGATCTCCTCAACATTTTCAATCCTTTCGTAGTAAAGGCAGTCTTGATGCCATGAGGTGGTGTATGAGTGATATCTGGTCAGTATCTTGCCCATAAGATCCCGTATGCCTATGGGTAAAAGGATGTGCAACACAAGGCGAGGAAACAAGAACAGGAGAGGGTGTTGTTTCTTTGCCTTGTGCATAATACGAAGCAACTAGCCCAACAACATGTTTTTGCCATGAGCGTCATGTGGTAACCATCTTGGGCACAAATACTCAAGATATTGAACAAGACTAGAGTGCAGCAGTAGCAAAGCATAAGGGAGAGAACATGGATTCGATGCCCAGCTGCGGCAAGTTTTTTTTTTTCCTTGTATTACTTTTACGTTTATGCTCCTCCATTTTCTTTGGCTTCACTGTATCTTGCATCATGCGGTTGGACTCGTTCATCAAACGCACACAAACGATGCCTATACAGGGCCCCCTTCAATGAGCTGGCAATAGCTACACAAACAGAATTGCACTTTAAGCATGCCAATGTTCATTGGTCACTATTAAAAGAGCCCAAACTTGCATCCACAGCCGCAACTTCTTGCACCTCCATTGATGAACTACCGTATACACTCAACTAAGGGCCGCGCACATGTAAGGGCCGCTCCTTCCAACTTGGCAGTCCAAATTAAAAAAAAAAAACAATCTCGCCAGCAAATGGCAGCGTCGTCACGTACCGCGTACGGCGCATTTCGCAGGAGCCACCAGATGGCAATAGCTGTCTTGCGGCTTCGTCACGCCGCGCTATCTGTGAGCTTCGGGCGTGCAGCACTATCTGGGAGATCTTGTCGCTTTTCTCGCCAGCGCCATTGATTCTTTGTGCCGCAATTCATTTTGATGACTGCAAATAGCACAACATGTGGTGTCTGCGGATATTATTATAAAAAGTTTTAAGGTCACCGGGATTTCCAATGCCATGGACGGCACTGAGGACGACTGGATACATGAACGTGCAGATGACCCGAGCAGTGATGACGAGCCGAGCCCGAGCAGCGATACCGATGAAGACGTCTAACGACGATGTCTGCAGCTAGACGCCAGATATCCCATCGTTAAGTATATATGGCACAATTAGATAGGTTTTTAGGTGGATCCAAAATTGAAAAAATATTTCACACTTCCATGGAAGGGCCGCACCTCATCAAAACCGCGGAAAATAAGTGCGGCCCTTACACGAGTGTATACGGTGGCATCTGGAGAGAGGAACATTAATAAAATAAAGTGGAGAGGCTGGCCTAAGTGCCATGACTCTAGCCTGCTACTAACTTGCATCTAATTATGTTCACATAACGGTAGAATAATAATGAAAAAGTGTAATAAGGAGTACTAGACTGACAGAGCAGCCACATACCATCTTTGCTACATAAAGCTTGTAAAAAAAGAAAGGTAAGAACAAACAGACTGGATGACAGTTGTGCAAATGATAGCAGCAGTCTGGCTTGTTCTATGTCTCAACATTGTTTTTGTTGCTACGTTACGCAATTAATTACGCAAACAGTTACGCAATTAGTTTGTGACTCCACCTGTTTGCAGCAGCTCACACACATTGCAAGAACAACAGAAGTGCTGACCTGAAATAATCTCGTAGAGGCACCGTTATCAAGCACCAAACCTACATTGGAATCAAACGTGCCTATCACAGTCAAGCAAGATGAAGGCTTTGTGAAACATTAGGCATTTGTGCATCCTGCTCACTAGCACTATGTCATGCTTAACCAGTATCAGCTCATGCTTAAACAGTCCTGCTCCCTAGCAGTAGCCAAAGCAGTATTTAGAGCAAACACTGTCCACAGCAAAGAATCAAAGAAAACAGGACCATACTCTCCAGTTTACACTTCCTCAAGGTGACGTGAATCAGAAGCCTCTCTCATATGGCCCTTAAAGGTTAATGCTACCATTCATTCTACGAGCCACCAGGGTGCTCTATATCAATTGTGCCCCTAGACTGCACGCACAGTGATTAAGCAGCTGTCCACACACACACACACACAGAAGTAAAAGCTACACAGAAGTAAAAAGTGGAAATGAAGAACACAAGTTCTTCCTTGTACAGATTTGTCACTGACATCAGCAGTGCACAGAAAATAGGGAATAGATTGAGAGAAGAGACAACATAGTAACATTTCTGTCCCTCGCCATCTGTGCAATGCTCCCACTAATAGCAAATCATCACGAAATAGATTATATCACAATCCTGCTAAGCAGGTTACCAACCTGGCTCAAAAAAAAGCAGTAAGTCATCCACACTTGTGCACTACTTCTCAACAAATGCTTGCATTGCACTCCTTCTCACTCGGGCAAGTCCATCTTAAAAGCTCCTTCCCTATTAACTATAAAACTAAAAAACATAGGAAACCTTGCAAGTAACCTTCTGTGAGCATCCGAAGGCTGCAACTTAAGTGTCAAGACAAAATGCCCTGGCCTCGTTGAGCCTTGCTTCAAGCTGAGAGGCTCTTTCCAGGCAGTGCTTCCTCAGCGTGCCGCTGCACATAGGAGCAACTTCGAGTGGGACCTGATGAAAAAGGAAAATTCCAAGCTGTCACAGAAGCATAACAGGCAACTCGTGACACATACAAAACAGCGTAGGAAGTCATCACTGAACTTGCACTCTGGAATGTTGCAAAAGAATAAGTAGTGTAATACAATTTGTACACACTGCTGAACTGGCTTTTAAGGTAAACACTAGAGCTCTGCGAATAGCAAAATTTTGGGTGCGAAGCAAATTCGAATATTGAAGTGTGAGTGCGAATCGAACAGAATATTTTTCGAATATTTCTAGAATATTTCTAGAATATTTTTCTAATACTTCGAAGCGAAATTACAGTTAGAGAGGTTTCCTAAGCATATTCTTATGAGATAGCAACATGAAAGTGTTTCTTTTCGCTAGGTTGATGAAGCACTAGAGGGGTGGTGTTTCATAGTTTTCTTATCAAGAATGAGGCAATGTTGAGGCTGAATTGTACTTATGTACATGATTTGGTGCAACTAAAGTGTTGCCGACAACACTTTACACGTGATAGGCAAAGATGCCATTTCTTCAGCCTCTCCTCCTCTTTCAACTTCTGTGGAAGCCCAACTGATGTGGCGGACAAGGGTGTGCTCCCTTCAAGTCCGAAGTTCCAAATCTGCCTCGTAGACGTCGATACATCGACGTCATACATCGACGATACATAGACGTCGAACATCTGAAATTTTGCATGCTAAAAAGCTTCGGCTTCCGATTTTTCGGACTTCCTGTCCAAATTTCAGGTCCAAAACAGTGTTAATTTAGCCCCCACCTCTGCCACATCTTTCATCTCCATGTTGGAACCAGCGTTTTCTTGAGTTAATTTGCGACCGTAGCGGAGCTTGAAAGGCAGCTTTGCCGCAATACGGGGGTGTCATGAGGTGAAGCATATTGAAAATCTAGAGACCACTTTCAATCGGACATTGTGTCTTGGCAAAGTTCGACCGTAACGGAGCTTGAAAGGCAGCTGTGCCGCAGTACCGGGGTGTGATGAGGTGAAGCATATTGAAAAATCTGGGGATCACTTCCAATCAAACGTTGAGTGTCTCTTGGCAAAGTTCGACCGTAACGGAGCTTGAAAGGCAGCTTTGCCGCAATACGTGAGTGTAATGAGGTGAAGCATATTAAAAATCTGAAGGGGTCACTTTCAATCGGACATTGACTGTATTTGTTTTTGGGAAATTCGAATAGTAAAATTCCAGTGCGAATCGAATCGAATAGCAAACCATATTCGAAAAATATTCGAAATTTCGAATATTCGTACACCCCTAGTAAACACATATCGCCTGTGATAGCAATTTGCACTTAATATTTGCAGCAGTTAGAGAAACCTTGGTGGCACAGTGCACTTCGAAAAACCCTTGCACAGGTACATACAAAGCACACATAATGCACAATGAGCACAGAAAATGGTGCCTCTAATACAGCATCAATGTTTTTTGCACAACCAGGGGATTTGGAACCCATGTGCAGAACACAATGTGCGTGCTGATACATACTTTGGACACCGTAACAAGTGTGCACACACTTCACGCTGTATTTCTCATCAAAACATCCTAGCTAGCAGATCCTGGCACTAAAAATTTGAAGCTTTTGCTTCTCATCAAAACATCCTGGCACTGAAACCTTGAAGCTTTTGCCTATCATTGTCACAGAAAATTGTCGAAAGCAAATAGAGGTTTCAATGGGTGATTACAACAGCACGTTTGTGTATATCAAATTGAAATTTCCCATGAATTAAATGCTCTCCAAATCTTAGCAAGGGTTGACTTCTGGCTTTGTTGGAAAGACATATCCCTGGCGTATAGCGCAGTGGCTTATGAAGACGGGGACAAGACAACACACTGTGTGTGTTTCTCCTTCTTCTGGTCCCCGTCTTCACAAGTCTCTGCACTAAATGCCAAGGATAGCTCTCCAAATATGTAACAGAATGTAACAGAAATATGTAACAGAAATGTAACAGAAAATATTAACAATAACATAAGGACTCTACTGCACATTACATAATTATACATCATAAGAAGGTCACAAACCAGTTGTAATTAAATTTTGCTACGAAATTCACAAATGGCAGTGTCATTTTACCAGACAAAGACAATTCATAAAATATGCCATACAGTAGCACCAACCTTGAACATTTCTTGCCAAGAAATGGAGACAAGGCTGAGGAACTCATTCTTTTCTTCTTCAGTGGCAAACCAAAAGATCCAGTTGTAAGCACAGCTCTCAGCCTCACCCCCATCAAACTCCTGCGAGTGCAGTGGACAGAGTGTCAACAATGTTAACAGGAGAAAATACTAAATTGATGAGTGAGAAAAAAGAGGAGGCCTACCATAATGCAGAAGTTGTTCTCACTGCGCACTACACTCAGGTCGATGATGACTCCAACACCTAAGACTCTTGACCCCTCGACCAAGGTCAACATAAGGTCACCCACCAACACTAGGCAGCAGGCCACCATGCCACCCATAGATCCAGACTGCACAACAAGTTATATTGCAAAAGGGCAATGACAAACATGGGCTATTGCAATGTACTGCTACAATCACCTTAGGTATTTTCCAGGAAAGTTATCACCCAAGAATTGTGAACCTTGACTCCTATTCGGGAGCCTCACTTTACATCAATAAAATCAGAAGTGGTTTTAACAATTAACCCATAATGAAAGCAATTTATAAACAACTGAAATGTTACGTAACATTGTTAGAGAGAGCATACTATATTAAAAAAAAAAGTTGTTTTAAGATTCACAACAAATGACCCCACGCAGCACACTTCCAGTATAACACTTTGCATATTGAACAACAGGATTCCATTTTTCCATAAAGCCCGCGTTAGCACTGTGGGAGGACTTATTCCAGTTACTTGTTTCTGCTATTAATTAGCCAGCCATACCACAAGTGTGCAATGACTTAATGATCACTGGTGGGCCATGCAACTTCTCCAAAGCTAGTTAATCTCCAAGGCAACAAAATGTCTTAAACTGCAGAAGTTTTTCACAGCTGCCCTCTTTTTTACAAGAAAGACCTGTGCTTTCACTGCCGTGTACGTGAAAAACCGAGAACGACCACTGATCCAGGAGAGAGAGAATGTACTAAGAATGTTTTCCAGCCTCAAAATAGTCGTTGCTTCTTGATAAGCAGTTTCAATTAGGAGCTACAATCTTGAACCAGTGATATCCAATTTCTCTGGGAACTCTGTTACAAGCACAGTGTCCTCGCAACCAAATCAATGGCACTAAGGAAACAGTGGGACTTTTTCAGACGGGGACAAAATTTTTAAAAATGACACGGACACGCATTGTGTTCAACGCTTGTCCAAGCTTGTTAGCTTCCCTTTCCACCTGCTCATCTTATTTGCTGCCATCTTTCTTTTTCTTGTCAACTGTTTCTGCTACTGACATGATCAGCCTCTGTGGGTACCCTGCTGCTTCGAGCTGACGAAGCTGCATGTTAAAGCTTTCTGTAACAACATGACTGCATGATTTTTCTAATGCGTTGGAAAAGCACGGTTGAATGGTGCTTCTTTTAACTAACCTTGTGCGTGACAATGTGTATGGCAACAAGGATTTATGTGCTCCGGGCTCGTCGTTCTTTTTCGCTTTGTCCCCTCCTGAGAAAGTCGCGCTGTTTCCTTAGTACTATGCATAACCAACTAGCCCGAAGTTTGACATTACAAACAAAATGAAAACACAAAGCATGAGCCCACAGACCTGCCAAAGTTGTCAAAAAACAAGCTTTTTAGTGGTCACTACAAAAAGCTATCTTTCATATCTTTCATCTAAGGAAACGCACCCCACAGAAGGAGGCCTGCCCGGATTCAGTGAGTGCATGAACCCAACGCTCCATCTCTGCCTCATTGGAAGCAGCGAGCTGAAGGCAGGCACCACCAGAAGGAGCCAGGTTCAGCTGCAAGGCATGCGGCCGGCCAACATTGGAAACAGCCTGGCAAGAACCACAGTGGACACCGCTGCAGGATGAGAGGACAAAGAAAGCGGTCTGCAGGCTGCACTACAAACAAAAGTCCACTGAAAGCACTGAGAACACGAAGAAGTGCAACTCTCACCTGACAAGGTAAGTGGCACTAGGTATGGTGTCCCCTTGGTTTGAGAACCTGTACAGTACCCCAGCCCTGCAAGGAGAAAGGATCGAGAAAACCAAACTTGTTGTGAGGCTAGTCCACCTGGTGGCTACCATGCTGAGCCAACCAGAAGGACCTTGTAAAAATTACCTAAAAATTTGTATCTAAATGTTTTAGCAAGGAAGTAGGCTTACAGGCCAGAACAAAAGTTCATAGAACTTCAGAAGCTATGGTGTTCAATATAGAGTTCAGAACATCAAATGCTAAAGTTACATGCACAGGAGCACCTTACAAGAGTACAGCCAACCAGGAAAAACATCAGTGAAGCCTCGTCCCAGCAAAGAGCACATTATGTACTAGTATCCCCTATGATACTGTCAGATTGTTGTAATGGTGACTAATGGAGCAGCCAATGCATTACATAAAGATTGAACATATTGAGGCACACTTGTTTCCTGCAATAGCAAGTAACACTCAATGCACAATGCTAGCGGCAAGCACAGTAATCTGTTGTTAAAATTTGATCTATGGGTCTGACGCAGAAGCAGCTTATACAGTAGAGCGGTGAAAAATGAAATTTCGATAATTCAAACAAATTTCAAAATTTTGGTTCACCCACTATGCTTTCAATGTACAGTCAAACCTCTTTATAATGAAGTCAAAACTGCCGTAAAAAGTGGTTCTCGTATCAGTATTTCGTTGTATATGAACTCACATTTCAAAACGCATGAAAATCAGCCACCAAGTCATTTGTTCTTTCTTTCCCTCCCCCCCCCCCCCCCTTCCCGCGCAGTTTTGTTACAGAGCACTAACCCAGCCACTCCTCTGATGACAAGTTAAACCTTTTTGCTCCATGAAGCGACGGCCGCTGTGTTCTTACTGAGTGAATAAACTGCCTTTCCAATGACCTAACGCCATTTCAATGTAACAAGGTACTGCTGCGCTGCATAGAGTCAATCATCCCCTAGCTAGTTACATGCAGTGCATTGCCTACTCAGCTCACGCCGTCACTGCCGGCCAATGGCTGTACCGTAGGTGCACACCTGCCATTGGTGTACCTGCCTTTGTACTCACCTTTGGAGTAGTTTATGGGCAGTCTTAGAGCAAACTCGCATTTAGTGGCACGACTGTGTTCAATGGCACTTGCATACCGCACAGGCAAATCAAGTGTGCTTGCCAACGCAAACTCTGACTCCAAAGTACAATATGCAAGATATACTGCGACTTACTGTGTATACAATCCAGAGCCTCTTATAGCTGTTACCACTTCATATTTAGGATACCACCTCGTTTTTGCTTATTCCATCAATAGATACAACTGGCACCCAGAGGGTGATCCAGAGTGTTTGTCATGCTCTCTGGCATTCTGTAAGCATGCAAAATGAAGCACCCACCGCAAGAGGAAGTAGCCAGCTTCCCAGTGCTTCTTCCTCTCTCGCCTGGTGTTCCCTTCGAGGAATCTCCACATAAGGGGACCGCCCACACTGGGCCCACAAGCGAAATCACCCGGTGAGGACTGGGTGCACTTCTCCCAGTGCACCAGGTGGTAGTCCTTTACAACGAGCCCACCGTCCTGGAGTGATTGCATTAGTTAGTCCCTTTGTGCTTATTGTTATGCTGAGCACTGGTCAAGACTGACTACTTGACATCACAAAGCAACAAGTGCCACAGTGAGGGTAATACCAAGCGATGATTTGGCCATCTTGGGGCCTTTAATGTCCATGCAAATCTAAGCACACACATGTGCCTCAAGGAAACCGTCAATGAAAACGTGAGCAAAATGCTTAGCAGCATTGTGTGTCTGAAGATGTTGGTGTGCAATGCAGTCAAACCTTCTAAACACAATGTGCTGTGCAATGATGCTTTCCTTACGTCCAATCTTTATTGTGCGACCTTTATGACAAGATGACCCACATAATGAAATTAACGAAAGAAGTGACATGGATTGAGTGTCCCATTTTTTTGTCAAATACTATTTTGAGATAACCTTAATGAAACCCAGCAGATAACGAAGCCAAGGAAGGTATAGAGGACGTTAATTGTACTGTTTTAAGTGTATTGAAGTGATTGTGATGTAGATGTGAAGAAAGTAAAGTGGACGAAAAGACCACTTGCCGCCAGCAGGGACCAAACCTGCAGAGCCCTCAAAGTTCCCTTCTTTCATTCAATCTTGAAATAAATGTTAGATACAGTTTTGAGATAAAGGTGAACAAAAAGCGACAGGTGGGGAGCAAGCACTCTGCATTGCATGTGCAATGCACTGCCAGTCTCACCCACTTTATTGGGTATTTCTGTGCGTGTAACCTTGGGAGTATTAGCCAGCACCACTTGTAGCCATGGTGGCAAATACACATTCCTTTTGCTAGATAGCATCACGTAGCAAGCCATCTTTACAAGCTGGCAGCTAACCAATAAATCCTCGCATGCCATTTCCCCTTCACCCGGCATAAGAAAAAAAAATGTGCTAATGCCTAACTTTTTCATTTACTTGCAAGAGAGCCAGTATACTATAGATTATAGCACACAAACAGTACTGCATAATATGCACATAGGATGCACATATTCGATGCATGCAAGTACATTGTTTAATGTGATTATGGGAGAAGAGGTGCAGACTCTCCTGCTTCTCACCTCTTGGGCTTTCAACTCATGGGCCAAGAGCTTCTTCAAAGCATCTAGCTGTTCAGAGCAGTGACTCACTATAGATGGAAGGCACTTGACACCATTGTGAGTTCTCCGAACGGCTAGATCCAAGCTTGAGAGAATATTCCTGCAAAAAGAGAAAAGGAAACTATGGGAACAGTACAAGGGAAACTCAAGACACAGTATAATCACACTGAAATCTAACATTAACTACAAGCACAAAGATTCCATTAACTGTGCAATCGGCATGGCTTCACATTTCAAACTTGCAGCTGAGACACATGAACATGTGGATGCACCTACCATGGCAGCTCGAACTACAGGCTTGTAATGAAGAATGGAAAAATATTACTTTTCAAAACTGCACCATTTTGTTGAATTTTTCAACACGACAGTACATCAGTATAGCCTTAGAGACAAATCTGGTCATCCTTTCCTATTTTAGTAAGGCAAAGGTCTAGAAGAAACTAGCAGTGCAGACCGTTCAGTCCCTTTTTTTTTTCCCTCCGAGTCTGTTGCCTGTTCTTACACTCTCGCCACAGCCTTATAAAATGCACTTTTTCACTATTTTTGATAACTATTATAAAAGCACGTTACGGTGGTTTATCTTCCAGCTGACTGAAAAAATAAACACAGCCAGTCAGCATGCCTATCAAAAAAAAGGAAACCGCCATCAGTTCTCTTTCTCCATGGCATATGTCACGGGCGATGCCAGCACCTTTCCTCTCTTCAAACTCTCCTCCTCTTCCTGATCAGCGTTCAGATTGTGCCTCGGTGACAATGAAGCCTGCAGTGGCTCTGCTGTAACTTTTCACACACACCAGCAGCATTCCACAGCCTGAATACGACACACTGGCATCATCCTATACCCACCTGATTGGACCGCCAGTACGGTGGAACGTGGCAGGTCCTGCATTATGTGCAAGCCATCTTATGCTTTACCCACTTACAAATTAAGACTGCTAGCCTGCTGCAAAGTAAGGCTAGCAGCGTAACATTTGAATTTATTGCTATAGCATTCATTGCTTCACCTTTGCAGCAAAACTGTGACCTTTTGTTCCTGCACTTTGGGCTCAGAAGTTTGCCACTATCACTGCTTCTGGTTGGGGAAATACCACTAACCTTAATCTTCACAAAAGAATATGGAAAAAGAGTGGCTCGTTAGAAATTCGACTTTTATGAAAAGCGTGTGCAACGATGATGCTGCCATGAAGGTGCACCCAGGACGCGCAACGGTGCACTTTTTGAGGCAAGCAGTAGAGGACAGACATGTGGAATAACAGCTATGCAGTTTGAATGGAGACGCTGCACCTGAAAGTGCTCAACATTGCATGAAACAGGGAGATTCTGGCTATAATATTTCTTTTGAAGCGCATCTAAATATTTTTGCATTCTGCCCCCATCAGAATGCAACTGTCACAGCCAGGAACTGAACCTATGACCTTAAGCACTGCGGTGGAATTTTGAAGCCACCAGACCACAGCAGCTGGTATTGTATACTTACATCTGCTTAATTTCCGAGAGAACTGCAAATGCCATTTTACAAAAATTTAAAAACACAGAAGTGCCATAACAGTAAACAGTACTAAGGACGGGCGAATATTCGGGTGCTTCGAATATTCGAATGAGTATTACAGTATACGAATTCGCTTTAACATGAATTTAGATTATTCGAAATTTCGAAATATTCGAAATGAACAATTATATGCATATCTGAGCACATGTAATCCTCCTGTAAAGGTCGTTTCACTGCAGCGTGGGGGTGCTATACCACAAAACCACCCATCCAGGGAAAATCCATACTGCCACTTCAAGGTTAAATGTACATATTACCTTCACCTTCATATTACCGTCATTACTTTTAAAATTTAAAAGCGTATTATACGGGCTTATATGTGCTAAGCATAGTAACTTTTAAAACATAACTTATTGTACCGGTTTTACCTTGCACCCTTGTGCTATACAAATCTTGCTACTATTCAAAGTTGCTCGGACTTCACTTCGAACCAAAAATTGACACTCACACATGCCTAGTTTCAATTCTTCAAAATATTGTGCTAGTTGGCTGGGTCATGACAAAAATGCTAACTTTTTTTAATAATATATGACATATCCTATTTGATTCAAAATTATCTGACCCAAATGACTATTCGCTTCAAACCTCAAGTTTACTACATATTCGCCCATCCCTAAACAGTATGTTCAACACAGTACCTTGTTAACTCAGCATGGCCAGTAGCCACATCTGTCTTCTTCCCAGAGTTGCAAGTCAGGGAGAAGCCCTGGTAGTTCAGCCAGACCTGTGACAGCAGGCAATGCACGAAACAATGCTTACCACTTCGGTAACTACAAGTTAACAAGGAAGAATACCAAAATATTATCATCAAACGTCAACAATGCTAATACTTGAAAATAAATAAACAGGAATTTTTTTCCTTTTAGAGCATCTGACATTATAACAAGTGCTACTATCTCACATAATTATGGCAACAGTGTCAGAAAACATGAAAGGGACTTAGCAATAATGCTTGGCAGTTCTTTCCAAAGTGTCGGCACACTAATTTCCACAGCATCACATGTGCATGCTCGGCACAAGTTCGCCAATGGCACACTTGCTCAAAAAGCTGAGCAAGGTATTTTACTGCTTGATCAAAAAAATAATAATAATGAAGGAGAGCATGCTAGAAGGAGAGCATAAAGGCACATTGCTGAACAAGCACTCGGGGCAATGTGTCTTGTGTTGAGCCTGATATGTGGTAACAAAAAGTTGTAGGCAACAAGAAAGGGCATGAATGTTAAGAGCGAGTGCTCCAGGGCTTCGTTTTAACAGTAAGTAATTGTCAGTGAGCAGGATCATGCAGGATCACAAGGTTTGTGATTCTGCAAATTTAGTTTCGGAATAAACTAGTTGAGAGTTTGCGCTGGTGGCGTTCCCTTCTCATCTTCATCTAGTGTTGTGAATTCAGCATGAATCACTATCAAATCGCCCACCTGCCAGCTATTTTGCCACAAGACCGTGGCAAAAGGCCTGATTTTTGCTATGAAACCAAAAAGGACAGCACAGGACTATTGCATACTCGACAATAACAGGTACATGCGGTGCAAACTTCCACATGCAACCAAGCTTACCTCAAAGATCAACGTGGTGTTCACTTAGATGTAGTAGTACCAAATATTAATTAAACACAACATTTCTAATGCATGCTCAAACATTTATTTAATGCCTCCAAATTCAAGCAAAAGCACAAGTTCTGATAGTTTTACACTGCTGTGGCTGCAGCTAAAAATTCTAACATGCAGTAGTTGTCATGAACAACTCATCCCATCTCAAGGGATTAAGATTGCGAACATCAAGTTCTCCAGAACAGCAACTAAACTAGTGTGTGAAAAGCTTAATCCTGATCTCTTTTTTATTTATTCTGAAAGCTAATGCAGGCAACATGCATTCAAAAGGCATTTGTAAACAGTGCAATGTCATGTGATGTCTCCATTTGAGGGATAGTGACACCATTATTTTGACACAATGTACTTAACTTGAAACACTTCAGAAACATATAAACTTCAAGTGGAGTAGATTTCTGTACTCACGGTGACCACCTTGACTTCACTGAGGCACACCGAAAAGTCGACAACAAACTGGTTCACCTCAGCCCCAGGCCTCAGTATGTACAGAAATTTGTTTGTCATTAGAACATATATAGGCTCCAGCAGTCCTCTTCCATCAAAGCCCTTCCATGCCAGAAACATCTGAATGCGTCAGACAGCAAACATAGGGAAAAATAAAAATCGTGCTATAGCTCCTTTTAGTCACAAGGCCTAATCTGGATATAGCCAGCTTTCTAAGAATTTATATGCAGTTTTCAGTCACACACACAACAGGGCCATTTTTACAGTGACTTGTCTCCCCACCATAAGCCACAAATGCATTGCCATCCAACACTTCTTGAATTCGGAGTAAGCAGGCATCACCAGCAGAGTTCCACAAATGTTTAAGGAAGATGTGTTCTGTCATGCACAGTGCATCAGAGAGATGTGAAAGTATGGGATGTGACTGAACACGAGCTTCATCCATCTCAGGTGCATGTGGAGTGCCTGTATTTCAATTCATCGTGCACACATTCCTATAAGGTGAGCACAACCAGCTGAGCTGCCCAAGCTAAACAGCCAACTGTCATTCCATTCGTTGTGTTTGTCTCTCTCTGTTCCAATTACTGCTGTTTGCTGTGCAATGTCAGTGCATATTAGAGAACACCAGATGGTCAAAATTTCCGGAGCCCTTTGCTACGGTGTGGCTCATAATCATATCATTGTTCTGGCACGTAAAACCCTACAAATCATTATTTTCTGCCGGCAGGTTTCTTTCATTTATTTCACCATTTCTATAGCTGGGGGCCCTAGGCAGTGTAATTACGTCATTACTTAACCCTGCATGGACGGTTTGGCATGACAAGAAAACATGGTGAATATTTTCTACACCATTTGCCGACGCTATAGAGGAATAGTACAAGTCATGATCGGCAAAATTTTTACATTAACAACTTAGGCAGATAATGAAACACCCCTGCATAGGTTTGAGCATGCAGTACAGCTCAGCGCTTTGAATCGTCATAAAACTTGTCATTTTTATTTTGAACCTTCGTTTCTTTGGTTTCTTTGGTGATAGCATTGGCATCCCCTCGATCGCGTCTATCAGCTATGCCTTTCACCTCTGACTCATATCAAACATTTAAACTTTCTCATGCCATTGGCAAAACATCTGCAAACATTATGTTTGCTTGTTATGTTTGTGGCAGTTTGCACATTTCCTCCCCTGTCTATCATCCTAGCGATAGTGGGGAGTTGGTCAAGTCTATGTCATAAAAGTGTCGCACAGGATGGTTTAGAAGAAAATACTACCAACAAAACACCTGCGCTTAGAGTTAATTTCTTTAATTATACATTTACCTTTTTACACACTGCACTACTTTTCCCTATTTGGTGTCATTTAGCCAGTTATTATCAAAAGTTGCTAATGTGTTTCCTTCTTATTTTCAGAGACGCTCTCATGAGAATGAGTTCGATGCCAAATACGGCTAATCTTCCACATTTCTCACACCGTTTTCGAACACACCTTTTTGGAAGTTTCTACCGCACAGGCAAGAGCAGCTAATGATAGTGGAGTGTTGGTAAATGAGAGCTGAGTCATCTTGCATGGTAAAAGCATTGTCAGCTGTTACATGTTTGTCTATTGTAAGCCCTCCCTTCTGTGAAGCATGAGGGCATAATAAATTAAAGAAATAAATCATTATTTTTTTTTTGCCTGGGGGACACAAAGTGAAGCAGCATAAGTGCGCTGCGTACTACTCCACTGCCAACTTTAACTTTCAACCATGAAAAGTAGACCACACTGAAATTTTGAAAAGGCATGAAAACAGAAACAATGCTGCATACACTGAGGGGCTGTTTCTTTGTTATTTTTCGTTTCTCTGCTTGTACATTGTCAAAATTCTATTATGGTTTGCCTGTTATGCAAGACCAACTATCCCAAATTTATGTTTTAATGAACCTACAACTACTTAAGATTATGCACACATTGAACCATCACTAAAATGCAGTATAATACTGTCATCATGATCATGATATCACAATCTCCTATGGGGCATGCTGGTGGCATATACATTGGGCATTTTGTACTGCTACTCATACCCGTACTATGATGCATGAGCCACGTTTAATGTTCTTTGCTAGTGCTCAGAAATAAAAAGTAACTAGTGCACTTTATAATCGGTTTATAAACATTCTTATTTTATAGAACATGTGCAACCTATATTGGATCGCACAGAAAAGAAGCTATAGGTGAACGCTTAGTAAAACACAACCATATTATGATCGGAATCCAATAAGAGTGCCTTGTGCCATTTGTAAACACGAAAGGGAAAAATTGGCAATCCCACCATCGCACCTAGGTTGATCTTAGGAAATCAGCCCTGTCCCGTAGAATGTTGCTTGCTAACGATATGATATGCTCTTGGAACACCGAAAGAAGTTCTCAAATGTTAGTGGAGGATATTCAAAATTAAGCGTGCCTACCTATGGGAGAGAAGTTTGGGAAAACGATATATTAGCCTACTTGACTACTGTTCATACTTGCTTCTCACACGGTCAACGAACAGTCAACGTAAGGACTGTACCACCACACCGTACAGCCAGTAGAAAATATACATAGCAGAAGACCGCTGGACTCATAAAGCTAATGCATTGGCACTTGAGTGAAAGCTGTCATGATATAGTGGAGCAAATAGTCTTTCCTTAATCACATTATTTGAAACAGCACGCTGGTGCTGAGCAGGTGTGCGCAGCGACAAGGTGCAGCTGCCAGCCAAATAAATTAAATAAAACACAGCTTTCATCTTTAGCGTCTGCTTTTGCATTTCGAATAGTATTACAGAGCGTGAAAGTGGGTACTGAGCAGTAAATGGAAAAGCTCAAGCAAAGTTCAATCTAGGTACTCAAGTTGCAGCTACATGTATCGCTGTTCGAGATAATATGTGTCTCCACTGTGCAATATATTTTACATGAACCTGTTGGCAAGAACAGCAATACATTTCATGAAAAGTGTTGAGAACTTATTTTTCAAAGCATAAGGAAAGCAAAAGGGTGTGCTATGACCACTTGATTTTTCTCAAGTTTCAACGTTCCATGTAACAAGTATAATTCAGAAATCAATTATTAACATTTTTATGATTACTGTTACTATTGCTCCACAGCATCTGGCTAAGTCATTCGCGTTTGCTCATTAGAAGAACGTCAGCACTGATGTGTGATCTTCTGCATTTATGCTGAACTGCTTCAAATTCCTAAACAACCTCAGTCACTTGTGCCAAAGGCGTATCTTGTATCTTAGAATACATGATACTTCATACAATGTAGAGGAAATACAGATGCTGATAACCCACCTGCCAAAGGTATCATGATACAGATACAAGATACCCAAGGAGTATCTGAGATAAATGTATCTTCAATAGTGACCAGCCCTGGTTATGGCCGTAACAATTATTACTGTGGTTTTGGAGCAATTGTTTACAGTGAAGCTTCAGAAATGGTTCCAAGGCAATTAATGAAATGAAAATTTGCACCAGGGAAGCTTGCACAGTTCTTGACTAGTTAGAATGAAAATTTGGTGAAGCCTGGTCTACATGAAGTGAGGAATAACAGGGGCCAGCGCCAAAATGCTCGTTCACTTGAAGTGCGACACAGTGCCAACATAACATTTGATTATAACACTGTGCCCACATAAAAACATTTAAACAGCAACACATCTCTCAAAACATGAACGTTCTTGTAAACTGTGGCACAGAATAGTCACAGACTCATGCAACGCAGCAAGAATTAGCACACAAGCAACGATGTCAGCAAAACTTCCATGACACAATTTGCGTAACTTTAAAGAAAGTAATCACAAGAAAGCTGTTCATGTCGTCAGCAAAGCTACATGCTATTGCCACCAATGCAGCAAGTTAGCTTTCAATGAAAAGAGAACTGGTTTTCGGAAAGCACTCTCTCTCTCAGGGAAGTGTAATACACCTTGGTCCAGAACACTTTTCCAATGTACAGGTCACTATTGCAAAACAGTGCTCGTGATTCTATGACTGCAGCAGCATTCTGAAAAACTATCAAGGATGTAAAGTTCCTTACCTTATACAGTTTCTCGTCATCCAATTCAAATACCTTGAGTGTCAGATAGAGAAGAGCACTATTCTCTACTCTGAAAGAAATAACGGTTTAACAATATAAGTTCTATGCATGTTCCATATATATGTTAGATAAAGACCTGCTACAAGTCTCTATGTTTCATTACATACTCTAACATGACTGCAGCAAAGAATTCACATTCCATGTCAGTTGCCTTGGAAGTAGCCACAGTTGCTGCGGCTTTTCAGATGCATGCATGCACAAGGTGTCTAGTGGCGCAAGGACATAGGCAGACTGGAATGGAACTTACTATTACACCAGTGGCTGCATTCTCTTTCATATTTCAAGTTTGTCCACATGTAAACATTGTTAAGTTCACATTCCACTTAAAACACTATGTATGCTGCATGTGCTTTCAATACAATGAGTGAATTTATATACTGCATTTTCTCACATATAACCCATACCTGCATGTAACCTGCAGCCCCAACTACAAACCACGGAAAAATAAAAATTAAAGGGAAAGAACATCTCCGATTATTGCCGTGAAGCTGCCCTCCTTGCACTACCATGAAATAGTGCTGCAAAGCCAACTTCCACACCGAACTTGATGTATAACTCGCACCGCGACTTTAGCTCTGAAGTTTCTGTATATTTTGTGCCGGCTATACACAAGAAAATGCGGTAGGTTTCATTAGGCTTTCATTAATACACATAATAAGTAGGTACTTTACAGCTCTGCACTTAGAATAGCAAGTATGTTTATAAATTTTCTAAAATTCTTGACAAGGCAATTTGGCTGCCTACAGTCATAGCAGCGCTGCTAAATTTTCTGTCTGAGCAAATGGAGCTTACAAGGAGGGCAAAATAGAGCATGAGAAAAGCAACAGAAGCAATAAGAGTAAGATTACAAGCATGCATATCCCTGGATAGTTGTGCCATGCCAGGAAGTGTCGCAGCACAGACATTTTGCGAAACTCAGCGGCACACTCCACCTGCTTACTTGATATCGAATCCTTCTTTCTTGCTTGTCTCTACAAGCAGTTCTGGTTCAACGTAGTTTGGAGGCTCTGCTGGCTTTCCTTGTACAGCAGAACCACTGTCATCACCGATGCCACTGGCTGTCATGTCAGAGGCACACTTGTCACTATGATCATAAATGGAAAACACTTCCTCGTTCGGTTCACAGTCATCTGTTGTCCTGCCTTCTGGCTCAGCTTCATCAGTTGCACCTCCTTCGCAGCCATCTGGGGCACCTCTGTCACCTTCCGCAAATGCATAACATCCAGAGTCTACCATGGAAACGGTTGACTCGGCTAACGAAGCAAAACATCCAGTCCTTGCTTTCTCACTCGACGGGGCTCCCTGCAAGAACTCCTGCTTTTCTGCTTGAGCCAGTGTCTGCCTAAGCACAGCACACACCTTGTCATCGACGTTTTTCGCCTTGCAGGTCACTGATGTCACAGCTTCACTTCCGCACGTTGACAACGTTCTTGGCTTCGTGGCACTCTGGCCTCCACCTTTGCGCCGCGTTATCACAACTCGCGTCACCTCAAGTTCTAAATCAGCAGCCTCGTTACAGTCACCAGATGATGGTGGAACGACATCTAAGTTGATGATCCGCTGAATGCGCTGTCGGTCCAGAAAGGCAGCACATTCGGCACAATCACAAGTCTCGGGGACGTGCACTTCTTCCGCAGGTGATGCCAGAGAAGAAAGCGTGGCACAAGAGACACGAACGCTCTGGATTCCCGAGTCGTCCTCACGAGAGCTGGTCGAACTGTCTGTTGACGATATGGTCATCACAGACACTCCCTGTAGACAGACAGGAAATGGGAAGCATTATTAGTTCAAATAAGTACTAGTTTCCATCTAGCAGAATCTTGAAAAGCATCATCTCAGCCTTAAGGGTGTACCAACACAAAATTTTGAAGGCGAGATAACTTGTGAGATAGATTTGTGTGGTCACACATATATCATCGACAAAATATCACCAGCTAATATAGCTCAGAACGTATTTAAAAAAAATTTTGAATGTGCGTGCCACACAACTTCACACGAAATGGAGCACCTCGGAACATCGACATAAACTTGGTATAAATGTAAACAACCAAGTCACAACTAAGTCACGAGTCTGTGTTGGCAAACACCTTTTTTTTTTTAACTTGACATGAAATTCCTAAAATCTTGACTCAAGCCTGAATTTGTAAACTTCGTAAAAAATTTAGGAGGGTTGGTAAACATGTACGTATTCTCTATGGCGCATAGAGGAATACTACAAACTAAATTGGTCTCTCACCTGAGGTAGCACCACAACATCATCATCCACATGAAGTAGAGACTGGCGATGTGATATGATCTTTGGCCAGGCATTAGTGTCATCCAACAGTGCATTGTTCTGAGGGAAACGGAACATGTGAAGATCTTTCAAAACACAAGAAGTCATATGGTTTAAGCAGTACATTCCATCTAGTTACATATGCAAGCAAAAGATGCAACAAAGAAACCGTAATCAGGAGTGGAACTGACCCAATGTGTACTTGTATATGAGCACTTCTAGCAGCAGCCGTTTTGGAGCAAACTGGGAGCAGCTATGTTACCGTTTCAGAAGAGGTAGACGGGAAATATCAGACTATATTTTGCATCATATATTAAAAAAATTAACCTTACAACAGTGTTAAGAAAGTGACTTGATCACCTTGGACCATTTTATTGTATAGGGAACACTGATGTGCTGAACACTGATGGCAGGGCCTTTTAGAGGGTATTTACCGCAAGAGCAATTACGAACCCAGATGTGCTGGTGGAAGGAATTACGAAAAAGTTCTTCTGGATGAAGATCCAATTTTTCATTCTGCGATGTCCAGAAACAGAGGTGACAGGCATTTTAGTGTCACGTGTATATATTTATTAGTGAACACTGCTTTAATTACATGCCGTGCGACGCTTAAAACGAGCTATCGGCAGCGTTTCTGGAACAGACAACGTCCACCGAAGAATCGCCGCCATACTTTCTCGATACTGATTGGCCTAGACGTCTCGAGCCTCTGCGGAGAGTGCATTTTGCCGTCGAGCCGACACGCACAACAGAAGCTGCATCGGCAACGAGCATGGCGTCGTGGCCTAGTCAGGACACACGGGTGAGCTATTCAGTGGAATAATTCTTGGTCTGTGATTGTGACTTTGGCGGCCCCAAGATCAAGCTGCACATGTTTTGACATGCCGGCGATGCAACTGCCGGTGATAGATCGCGTGATAGACGACCCCAAACCTGAGACTCTGGCACAGTTTGGTGCAATTTCCAGCGATATGCGCAGGAGTGGAATCACTGCATATGACATGGGCTATCTTCAAGGGCGCCGGCAGGGGGGTTCAAAGGGGGCGCTTGCCTCCCGGCCCCTATGCAACACTGGTTTGCACCCCTCCTCCCCAATACAAAATCCTGCTGATGCCCATTGCTGTCTGTTTTATCTCTATGTATTTGTGGATACTGCAGATGCGTGTCTCTTGAGGTTAAACAAGTATGCTCCATTGCAACATTAATTACTTCATTTAGTAGTCACGCCACGAGCCATACCCATTCAAACTAGTTCATAAAGTGCCTACTTCTTGCCATTGCCACAGACAACAGGAACATAGCCAGGGGGTGGCAAACCAGGCAAGTTGCACCCTCCCTGCCACACACACCCACTTGAGATTCAGTCAGAAATGTACGCTAAGCAGCCCAGAAGACGGCCTCTCTAAATATAATTCTGAAATGCTCCAGAAGCTCTGAATACATTTCTTTATCCTTAATGTTATTTTAATGCATTAAATAAAACAGGCTTAAAAATTAGCAATATGTAATGAACAAAGTACTTTTTCAACACCTTGGATGATAGTACATAAAAACTGTTCTATATTAATGCTGAAAAAGGTTGACCACCCAAAATCTATTCGACAAGTTTACCCTGTCTCAAAAAAATGCCACTTGCGCATCGGTCCTTTCAGCAATTAAAGTTTTGGTGCTGCATTATTATCAATACATCCTAAAGTTTTCACTGCTGGCACCGTTAATTTGCTGTTCTAATGGGTTTCCAAATTAATTAAGTCCTGGCACTTCATGGGTTTCCTAATTTCTAAAGCAAGGAAGAGAAACAAGAATTTTGGGCCATAGCGGGTACACTTTCATTATTGGGTTGAAATTAAACAGAGGTGTGGTACCTGGTTCAGACTGAAAGGGATGTGTTCCAATCCTGAAAGCAAGGTGGCAAGCAGGTCCAAGTACTGCACAAACAGAACAGAGCATACTGTACACCATTGCAAGGGCACTGAATTTAATAAAAAGGTATTGCCATTTTTAACAGTGATACACACTAATAGCATTATTATTATTATTATTATTATTATTATTATTATTATTATTATTATTATTATTATTATTATTATTATTATTATTGCTGCTGCTGCTGTTGTTGCCACTGTTATAACGATTATTGTTGTTGAACCAAAAATGTTGCATGAGCCAATGTTTCAACAAGTGGACTTGTCTTCTCTTTTGGTAAAAACTAATCGACAGCAAACAAGGCACAAACACATATGTACACACCCACACATATAGGCAAACAGAACATGCACTGGACGTGCTTGGGTTGCTAAAACAACTAACATCTTTAGTTCACGCTTACTTTGGCATTCACAGTTCAACAAAATGCCCCTCCCCAGCTCCCTTCTACCCTTTGGAAGCGGACAAAACCCCAAACACAAGGCATGTGCCCCACTCCTCACTTTCTTTTTTTACTGACCCAATTTGGCACACCGGTTGATCTCAATCTATGCCCCTGTCTTTTCTTCACTTTATCGCTGCTGTTTTCGCACTTTCCCTGGCCTACTCTTCTGTTTTGGTTGGGGAAGGGTGTACACAGCACACACATAGACAGGCTACATTAGGCAGCTGCTGCCTTGAAGACAGGACCGCTCGTCGAAACGTGGGCTCCTGCGACACCCCGCGTTCAAGGATTTTTCACCTCTTCAAGCTTCACGAGAGATACCGATGTTGCAGCCACGCAGAACACAAAATGCTTGCCTTTCCTAGGTTACACAAAGCTGCAAAATTTGGCAACATGGTGCTCGAAAAACACCTGCGGATATTGTTTGCACTCCCGCTCTTTACTAAGAGCAACGGCTGACAGTAAACCAAGGTTGCAGTAAACACATTCCTGATCAGAAACACGCCAACGCAACCAAAAACCGAGACCATAAGATTGCAAGCTCAATTAATAGAGCCCGTAAGAATAAAAAAATCACAGCATATCCACGGGGTGAATGATGATGAGTGGGGCAAAGCTCCGGAGGGAATCATCGGTAAACCGTGAAACTCTTCCGTGAAATTCACCTAGTACATCATATAATGAGTGTGAAACACCGTGTATACATTAAACATCAAACTTTTATTGTACTGTTGGTTTACGTGGTCCCTTCATTATCACCGCTTTGTGATCGGTGAAATGCAGGGAAAGTGTCCGCTCCCAAGCGAAAGAGAAAGCGCGCCAAGAGCGAGCGCGACTCCAAGCGTAAGAGAAAGCGTGCCAAGAGCGAGCGCGACTCCGGCAAAAGAGAAAGCGCGCCAAGAGCGAGCGCGACTCCGAGCGAAAGAGAAAACGCGCCAAGAGCGAGCGCGACTCCGAGCGAAAGAGAAAGCGCGCCAAGAGCGACCATGTTCCCCGCTCGCCCTGTGAGAATTAACGGCAAGGCTAGAGGGAAGACACGACGCGCTTAGTGTTCCTCTTCGCGTTCCACGACGCAAGATCGGTAGCATGCCCAACGAAACCCAACGGAACGCGATCGTGCCAGTGCTCCGGCTTCACGAACAATGCACAGCGTTTACTGCGCATAAAGCGTCCCAAAACCGAACATCTTGCTCAAGGTGTGCTTTGCGTTTTTCGTAGAAATAAATTCTTCATCATGTACATTAAGACGAAAAGTTGAAAGCTCACTAGAGTATATTGCCCGCAAAGTATTTCTTTTAGTGTGAATAAATCAAGGAACACTACGATGTCTTGTAAATTATCATATCTAGTGAACTGCCCATCTAGTGAGCAATTCATTAAACTAGAGCTGGCTACATACTACTACAGAGGAGGGAACGACCCACACCCTAAGGAGCTTCGCCCCTAAAATTGCTCTGAAAACATGGATAGTACACTGTAACATGGGCCTGTCCATCAACCAGAGACAAGCCGTCGTACTGCAGTGCCACGCTCGCAAAGCACCCGGCAAATGATCCGGCACAAAGTGTGCGGCACACACGGTGGCGCTGCAGACTTATGGAGATCGCAGTTCAGAGCAAACTTGGTATTACTCACCTAAAGCATATTCTGACTCAGTTGATCACCAGGTTGAGAAACGGTGATGGCAATTAGCTTGCATTTCTATGTGGCCACACTAACCGCAAATTTCACGCTAAAAACTGCTTCCTGAGAGATTTCCTTAGCAAATCGTACAACTATACAAAGTGGTGAGAATCCGTACATTGTATGGGTAATCCGGAAGACTTGGTAGGTCTGGGTATGGCAGGGGCAAGGACGGAGAATTAGGACACAGCTCACGTGAGAATTGATAAAACATTTCTTTTTCGGTAGTTGTGCAAAAAACAAACTGTGTGTTCACACAGCGACACGGTCCAAACAAAGCCAAGCAAGGTTTGTTTTGCTTTAGCCATCTCACTTGTGGATCCCTGAGGAGAGAGTTCAGTGAGTAGCCCTTGCGCAGCAGCCGCAAGTTCTGGCGGAACGAGAGCATGTAGCTCTCCAACAGTCCTCCATTCAGACTGGCCAAGAGCCAGGCACGGCCATATCCAAGGTCGGTGGACACTGCCGACAGGGAAGCAATTTCCTGCTGAGCGGCAGGGTGTGTGAACTTGCGCACCCACGGCCAATAGCCCCACTGAGGCTCCTGCAGGCTGCACAGAAAAAATAAGATAAAGCTGTTATGGGATGCAAGAAAAGCGTGCAGAACAGAAAAGGCAGGACTGTAAATCACAGAACTAGCCTAAGAACACACTCATTGATTGATTACACATACAATCAAGCACCAAGGTATTAAGAGAGTAGAATGGGGTACTTGCTTAACCCTTTCACGGATAATGGGACGAATCTGTCCCACTTTTTCTTCTTCCGTAAAAGCTTCCTTCGCCGCTGCGCGTTGCCATTAGTGGTATGATTTTCTGATGCCGTGGGTTAGAAACATTTTAGAAACCAAGAAAAAAATATTTTGTGCGTTTACGATATGTGGTGTTGGTGATACGTTGAGTTTAAATTTGTTTTGCTCTGTAGAATTTTTTTACAATCGTTCCATTGCGTGCAAGATAGCTAAAGTTCTAGACTTGTGGTAGCTTTCTCCTTTTCTGAATTTCGAGAGAAGTAGTTCTAGCATGAATCTATGAAATTTGTTTCAAAATTGCAGCAGTGTATCAGCCATAATCGTGTCAAAGCGTACTCAAACAGAAAATGAAGCAGTTTCTTCGTAAGCCTAACAACCAAACAGGGCCCCATAACTGCCTTTTCAACTTTTTGTGGGCACTATCATGTCGCAACACATGCTTTCTGATGGAGAAGGTGCTGAAATTCCTTTTTGTCCTTTTTACGACTGCAGTACCAGTGGCAATGAGACCAAAAGCTATGGCTAAGACGTTGTTCCTGAAATTGAGAGGCAAAAGAAAATAATGACGAGATTGATGCTCTAGACAATCTGGAAGTGAACAAGAACACGAATGTACAAGATCTAAGAGAAAAGTTAATACCTCAGACATGCATGGAGTTCATGAATGCATTTACAGCATTCAGTGCATTCAGTGACACCACACTGATGATGTTTGCCTTGACTCATAGCCGCAATTTTATATATGGGTGGAAATTCATGCGTAACTGAGGTGCTCGTCCCTATCTAGACCAACAGTAGAGGCAGGAAGGAGCTAAAATGGTTGGTGTATGCGAAGAGGCCCGGCAGAGCCGCTGGTACAGCACAACAGGCACAAGTGCATATTTTGTACCACAGCCGGAAATGAGTTGTGCCAGAGATTTTTTTTTTTTTTTTCACAGTTCATGAAGTGCCCCTCTGCACCGCTTGCTTCGCGCATTTTCATGCGAGAGATTTGGTGGAAGGATTGCAGTTTGGTGCGCTCATGAGGCAATAGGACAGGTGTTGTCCCACTTTTCCAAAGACCCGTCATGGGTCAATGGGTGTCACGGACTGCGATTTTTGCGACCCGGCGTCACGGCGAATTAGCGGGCGCCGCTCGTCCCCGCTGACCGGCGGGAACCGCGTACTCTTGAAAAGAGCCAGGAAGTGCTGAATGGGTTGTCCTTCTTCGAACGTCGCCGCGGACGATTGATCCTTTGTACCTACGGCGGCGGCGGCAGGATCTTGCAAAGGCCGCGAGGTACTCCGAACAAGCTTTTGACTTCAAGACGCTCCGGCTGAGAGCCAAGCAAACTGACCGTTCCCACGGGAAAAACTTCTGGTGGACAAGCCGTATGGCAGCACCCCAACAGATTGTCGCCCTCGCTCAGTTGAGGACCCTCTCCTAATTAAAAGGGGGTGTGGTCAGTGTAATTTTAGGGCGGAGTTTCGAACGATGAAACGCGCATGATTGGACCCAGGTAGAGGTCCCTTGTTCCCCCAGGAAAAGGATGAGGGGACACGAGGATGATTTAAGCGCAGGATTTGGCCCTGCTAAGCAGTCTAGTCGCTTACCAACATGGTGTAGAAGCAGATCAACAAGTATCCCTTCTGGAAGTTTTTAGTGTGGCTCTGTATCGGCTGGCCACCTAAACTTAGCCGTTCGTTTAGTTGTGACGAGAAATTAACGTCCGCATCGTAGACATCGGAGCTTCCTCTCGGGTTAGCTCAACCTGCCCGAGATCGCCTTCAAGCACTAGCCTCCCGGAAACACCAGCGTTGCAACACCACCGACATCGCAGTCGTGCCAGAACTCCGACGACTTCTCGCATCCGATCGTCGTGGACCCAACGCTGCCGGTCATCACACGTATGCCTTCCCCTGTTTATCCCTTTGGACTTTCGCATCAATAGTTTTAGTGTTTGTTAGTTTTTGTGTAGTTCGTAATCATTCTCTCTCTTGTAAGCTGATTTATTGAGTTTGTATGTATTTTGTTAGTTTGTATTAAGTGTTGTATTAATTTTTTTGTGCCGCAATATCCTTAGAGTAAAGTTGTTTTGTTTTGTTTTCCCACGTCTCTGATCTCTTCACTGTCTCTGCTTACGTACGGAACGAACTAACCTGCTGTCATCCCGTCGCCGACTTCGCGCTGGCGTCGCTGGTGGCAGCTTGTAACAATGGGACACATACGTCCCACTTTTTTCTCGTAAACTAATGATGCCATTTTGGTGAAAATTGTTTCATTCTATTTCTAAGTATGTTATTTGGATATTCCGCAGGCATATTTTTTGTTATCATCTGAAAAATATAGATGAACCCACAAAGGGTTTAAACAATGACAAGGATCGCTACTAACTTATATAATGCTAGTGATATGTGCATTGGAAATAATTGCTAAAAAAACAAATAACAGGAATACTATGAAATTAAAATTACATAAACCTAGCAACGTATGAACTGGACATACAGGGATATATCAAAATTAAAGGGGCATAAAAAAGAAACACAAAATTAATTTTTAACTGATACACCGTTATTTCAAAACTCCATTTTTCATTAATTTCACAGTAATATATTAATTCATTAGGAGCAGGGAAAATTAGTTAAACTTGAAGGTTTTATTTTGCACCAAATGGCAAAACCAGAGGTTGAAGGGAGTTCAATCTAATCCCCCCACCCACCATTTTCAGCTTGTACGTGTATAGACGCAAACACACACACGTGAAAACACACACGGACATACAGTCGCGCTCAATATGACTTGCAACACGGGAACGCTTGGCCTCTACAAGTTTAATGATTGCGCACGGCTTCAACTTGCTTCATTTCTGTACTTAATATTATTTTCTTATTTGGGAACATCCCGCAGTCAGAGAGCACCGCTTGGTTGTAGAAATAAAGGTTAGTGGAAGGAATGCGAAATGTGTAAACTCCTGAGGCCACGCGCTCCCCTCTTGAAGGTCATATTGAACGTGACTGTACATACAGGGAGATCAGGGCCCCACATCCCCCAACCACAAGATACAATCCTGGCTGTGGATGTGTGGAGGAGAGTGCAGTTGCAGCATGGTAATTTATTTACAACATTCAGTCTTTAGCTCTACTTGAATATTATGCAGTTCGCATTACCTAACCATGCCAACTCGGTGTCAAAAATCGATTACAAGAACTTCAACATGGCACTGCCATCTCCCCTTCATTTTTACACCATTTCACGCTTGCTAGGCATTCTCTTACTGCAAGAACGGTAGTTATACCGCTTGAATCATTTTTTTTTCTCATTAAGAACCTGTCAAAGGCTGGTGGATGCGCAAGCTTTAACTTCCAAGAGGACACACACATAGTTTATGAACAGCGCACTAACATGAGAACGCCAAAAAGAACCACACCACACAGGCGCTGTGTAGACAAACACGAACGCACTGCTTCACATAGTCACAAATAAAGTAAGTTTTTACCCATAGAGAAACACTCTGTCAAGATGCTGACACAACCAGCAAGCCTCCGGAGTGTCTTCTGTCATACCATTTGTGCCAGCAGGCTCTGCAACATTCTGCACCTGGAAACCAAACAAATTTAACTCGATTTGCTTGTGAGCGAGTCTACAAACACACACACACACACACACACACACACACACACACACACACACACACACACACACACACACACACACACACACACACACATATATATATATATATATATATATATATATATATATATATATATATATATATATATATATATATATATATATATAGTGGGAAAAGAATCACGCGGACCCCGATAGAATAAGGAATGAAGAAAGAAACTATACGACTTTCGTTGGTTTGGCACTGTATATTTTCACTAACGTTTCGTCTGGTGGACCAGACTTTGTCAAAGTAACAAGCACATCGGCGTTTCTTTCTTCATTCCTTATATATATATATATATAGTAATTCTTGAGGAAAAGGAAGAAGGCACTAATTTATGTCTACCCAATGCCTACCGATCGGTGATAGGAGTTGGGGAAGAAAAAAAAAAGAAGTGATAGAAAAGGTGGGGGGGGGGGGGGGTGCAGGTTAGAGCAGTTCATGGACGGCGCCCCGATCAGCGAGCGATCTTCGTGATGACATCGCGGACGAAGCGACCGTCTGGCATGAAATCCTCCGAGCAACCATGCAATCCCGTGTTTGATGTCAGCCCATCTGGCCGGGGGAATCGCGGAAAGACACACCGACCAAAATAAGAACCATGTTCATATTTACTTATTTGCTTTGCTTGGCCCTTCCCTTATTTTATTTTCTGATTGTATCCTCCCTTACCTAATGCCCGTTCATGGACATGTACGGCACGACAAATAAATAAATCTTGCAAATTCTGGAGCGCACTATAATACTGCTAAAAAACTGCCACGAGGTGATTGACGGTATCCATAAACACTAGTACGCAAAGCTCAGTTGATCAAACGAGAGAAGCTGCCTCTGTGCGGTAAACGTCAAAAAGCTGTCCAGCGCATACCTGCTTTATAGCCTCTTGAAGCGCTGTCAGAAGACGGTCCTTTGCGTCGTGGTCAGAAGAGCCGAGCTGCTTAACGTCAAAAACAGGAACTATTCCAAATCGCGACATCGCGCTTAAGCGATCACTCGACTGTAAACAATGCGGTCAACGCTTGCCATGTGATTAGTGACACGACAAAGCGACCACTCGACTGACAACCACTTAGCACGCACAACCCGAAACACGGCGCAAGGCCCACCGACAGAACATCTATCGAAAACCTTTCCGCGCCAGTTCCACTTGAGCGACACTCGTACATTATACGACAACTGTTATCTTCTGTAACAGCCGCCTCGTTGGCCTCAGGAACGTTTGGGGGAGCATTTATAGCTTCACGCCACTTCTATCTACAAATCCTAAAGTGTCCACAGCCGCTCCGAGTTTCCTTTCCGCATGTCGACATCAAAACAAAACTGCTGCTGGCTCTCCACGACTACAGTCCCCCTGCCAACGACTTACGCAAGTAAGCGCCGCTAAAACTTTGTGGTGACGCAATTTATCCAGCTGCATGCAAATTAAAACTTATGGTAATACTAAGAATTACTCACTCTCAATTAGTTGCAAATAAGAAAATCTAGTCATATTTTGTTTTGTGTATCGTATTTGCAAGTCACAAAGCCACGCACGATCCAGACAAGCCACAGTCGGCAGTTTGAAATGTGGTTTCTGTTCTGTCGTGTTGTATCTGTACCGATGTTTCGCGGCCGGATTCACTTGTAAGCCCGTTCTAATTATGTAATGTTTGGGCAGTAGCATGCTCAGCTACACGATTTTGTGTACTTATTTTTGCTAATTCGTGGAGACGCACTATGGGAATCTATGTGACGGTCAACTTGGACGTCGAGCCGCTTACAGCCGAGCTTTTATTCCCCCTCGGTCTTCCCGCTGGAAGCTCCGTCGACCTGATAGTTGCTCCTCCGTCTCAACCAAAAGCGGTGGATCGCAAAAGTCCGTTTTCCTTGTGTCACGCCCTCGTATGCGGCAGGAGGGTTCCCATTGCTCGGAACAACTTCGACAAGAGTTTCGAGGCTCCCTCCGTTCCCAGGGGTCTGAGCGTCCGCTCCCCCCTCGTCAATGGACAGCGCATATGTCAGTTAAAGAATGTACGCAAGGGGACATCAACCAAGCCGGTAGCGAACGCGGTACCACAAACACCGCCCGTTGACACTGTCGTTGCGGACGACCCTGAAGAGTGCAAGAAGGCCCTCGAGGACATCATCAAGGCCGGAGAGCCCGAGACCAAAACTGTGTTTGTGTGCACCGAGTGTCCGCACCGCACTTTCGACAAGGACGAGGCGGTGGAGCATTGCAAGTCGCATCTCGCGTCCGCTGGCCCAGCGGACGTAGCAAGCGCGGCGAAAGATGTGCCGAGGCCTCCGCCGAAGCGCGGGAGGCCTCCCAAGGAGAGGTTTCACTGCAATACGTGCGCGAAGTCGTTCTCCTCGCGACAGAGTCTTCAGACGCACCTGCTCAACCACACAAGCCGTGGCGCTGCAGTGCCTTTGGTGACCAGGCTGAAAAGTGTTAGTAATGTGCCGCCCAGAAGTGAGCCTGCAGACTGTCCGCAAAACCCCGTTTCAGAAACCACTCCTGATTGCCCACAAACATTAGTTTCTCGTGCGCTTGAGGAATATACGAACCCTACACTAAACATTCCAATTTCAGGCGATTCCAGCACCAGCGGAACTACTGAATTCAGATGTGTGGGGTGCGCAGAAATGTTTGCATCACTCTCTGATCTTGACACCCATCGTCAGTCAGCGCATCCAGATTCACACTTTTGCCACATCTGCGGTGAACTGTTCAGCGAGGCCATTCACCTCGAATCGCACGTGACAGCGGCACACGGAAAAGGCATCTGCTTTTATTGCACACTTTGCCTGATGGTTTTTGTGGGCGAGGAATCCTTTAAGGGCCACAAAGCACGGTGTGGTGTTGTCTGTGCTACATCCAAACGCAAAAGGCGAGAGTTTATCTGCTCCCACTGTTCTTTCATCACTGATGCTTACTCCAAGCTGTGTGACCATGTGGTTGAGAAACACCCTAATGTTTCAGTGCATCAGTGTGACTATTGCCAGAAACCCTTCCTCCATAGTGCCATGCTTGAGCATCACCATGAAACAGTGCATGAAAAGACAGATGGGCCAACAGCTGCTGGAATTGGCAAGAACTCAACGACACGTCTCTATCCGTGCACTTTCTGTGATCGTGTGTTTAGGAGCCACCGAGGCATCCAGGCTCACACAAACATTCACAAAAACCTGCGGCCATATGAGTGCCGCAAATGTGGTGCCTCACTGACATCCATGACTAACCTTAAAGCACATATGGTCTGTATTCATGGCAACCCTGGTGACAATGCAAAGTGTCCTCACTGCCCCAAGGTCAGTTTTATGGTTTGCTTGCATAATTGTTTGCTCGAGTGCTTTAGTGTTATTGTATATATTCTTTCCCCGTTTTGATACCCTCTAGTGTAGTGTAGCAAACCAAAATCTTCTTTTCCATTTAACATTTTCTTCGTTTGCCTTTTTCCCTCTCTCTACACATTACAGAAAAACAATAACCTATTAAGATTACTTTCCTTGAAAATGTAATTGGTTATATTTACCATTTACTGCCCCGAGAAAGTAATCAAAGAATTATTGAAAAGTAGTGTATCACTTCCATGTTACTTCCCTCCAAGCATTTATTAACATTGTACCAATACAGGAAATAGAATGAGCTGGCCTGACAATTTCGCTGAAACTTCTGCAGCACTTGCACCTTGTTTATTTCACTAGCAATTGCTTTTCATAATTCTCGTTCATCTTCTCCCTTGCTTATTTTTCAAAACATGAGCGGAATGACGATAAACAAGATTGCGGTTGTTGCAGTGTCATGACGCTTGCATCTTGGTCCTCTGTGAAGCACTGTGCATTGCAGTTGCTACTATTCAGAGCATCTCTGAGGAGGCACTCCCACCAGGTTCAATGAAATGTGGCCATCATTGCTGAATGATATTAGTGCTGTTTCAGTTAGTCAGCCAACATACGGCAGAGTATTATGATGAGGAAACTCATAATTAAATGATGGGGCATTCTATTCTAGAACCACAATTTGATTGTGACACAACATTAATTAGAACTAAGAGACATGAAAGCCAAGGAAAGTACATGCGATTATGAGGCACGCTGCAGTGGACTCCATCAGGAAACAAGTGCGCAGCACCTAGGCTTGCCTATTCACTCAAGCACAATCACGAAGCTGTTCTACTGTAGTTCCTGCCAAATTAAGGGGATAAGGCTGCATTATACCTCCTCATCAACAAAGTAATTGATTACATGTTATTGATTACTCAAAGAGTAATTGAAATACAGTGAGTGATAACGACTAAAAGTAATTGATTATTAGAAAACTGCCAAAAAATTTGATTGTGAGCAATCAGTTACGCATGACTTGTTACATGCAAGTCTCAATTCTTTTAAACGGAGATTGCTTATGTCTATTTATGAGCAATATTCCTTGAAGTGAAAGCCCAGCAGAGTTCCTTGAGTGCGATCTTTTTCTCAGACAGACCAATGGTACTTTTTGGCGCCATAATAATGACCAAATTTTCTCATCATTCCTCTCTCAGCACCGACCGGGAATGCTCGCTGCGGGTATAATTCATTCTGTAATAATGAAAAATAAACTGTATTTGAAAAATTAACGCTGTATATGAACAGAAAATGGCTTAAAGCCCAAGCAAGAATTGTCCAGCAAAGATTGTTCCTTGGCAATACCTGACTGACCTACACAAGACCACATTTGTTTTGTGTCCTTATGAGAGTATGCATGCCAGGTTGACACAAGCAGTTCAAATATTGCACAGAAAGAAGAGCTCATTTCCAATTTATATTGACCTACTTCTTTTCACTTGAAGTCCAACTGCAACAAAATATTGACCATCATGAAAAAAAGGACTTAGTTCCAGATAGTGTGGCTAAGCTTTGCCTCCATGCAAAATTTCTTGCTTGAAATACTAGCGCATCTGTAACAAAAAGCTGTCAGAAATAAATGTCTTTGATTCGAAAAGTGAAGGAAATTGCTCCCATTGGCAATCCCTAAACGTGACAACAGACCGACAACTTGAAGAACCAGCACAACTTTTCGGCATCAGCTGCAAGATTTGGCAATGCCCACATTACACGTAACTCATCACATGCAATATACGTATTGAGATTTGTGTCACAGCTGCCAACTACTACACGGACGAGCACGGTCTGCTTAACTGCCGATTGGCTGCCACGGCGGTCTAGTTAGTATTGCGATCGACTGCCGACCCGAAGGTTGCGGGACGGAATCCCGGCCATGGCGGCTGCATTTGACGGAGGCAAAAATGATCAAGGCCCGTGTACTAGATACGTGCACGTTAAAGAACACCAGCAGGTCAAAATTTCCGGAGCCCTCCACTACCGCATCCCTCATAATCGTATCGTCATTTTGGGATGTAAAACCCCAACAAATATTCTTAGGCACTAATTAAAGATTGTTACTAAGTAATTAGCCCATTACCAACCCTGTGGTCTTCGCAAAATTGCTTGAGTATTGTGTAATATGTACAATTTACTTCAAATTAGTCTAAGCATACAAACAAGAAGTTAAAGGCTTGAGGTGAGCAACTATGGTCTAAAAAACGACTGACCAGGACAAGTTATTCCTGTCAAAAAATTGACTGCAGAGACGTTCTTTGTTCTAACTAATGGTGTTGAGCAGCTAAGCCAGAGTGACTTGGTTGCAGTTATTCTTTAACGCATATATGCCCAAACTCAGAAAAAATGACAAAACAAATATTTTTTTTCACAAAACGTGTACTTATACCCTCAAAAGAAAGCACAAGTTCTTTATTTACTGCCAGGTAAACGCAACACTGTTTTTCAAGCTGTCCTATACATATAGGACACTGGGCATTAGGGATGCTAGTGTGGGTGTGGTAAGCCTTGAAACATTTCACGTGCACGCAGACATTGCACTTCTTCCTCTCCATGACGTCTTTCACACAAAGCACGCGTTTGCCCGGAGAAAGCGGTCGGCACGTGGCAGCATGAAAAGCAAGCAATGTCTAGGCTTGCACACCTTGAGAATGAGGCCTGCTTGATGTGCTGTATGTGGCGCTAGTCATCAGCTAGAGAAATAGCGATGTTAGAGTGCATCAAAGAAGCGTCCTATATGTAGGACACTGTGCATATATGGGTTAAAGCAAAATTAGCTTTTTCTTCTGCTCAGGTATTCAAGCTAAAGCGCTCCCTGAACATACACGTGCGTGCCATCCACAGCCAGGAAGGTCGCCGGCAGTGTGAGCTCTGTGGCAAGTGGCTGGCCACTGAGCGGAAGCTGCAACGTCACGTAGCCTTAACGCATTATGGGGATTCTGTCAATGCCCAAGACGGTACGTTCCCCCTGCTGCGACCTCTCAAGTGTGATCGCTGTGACTTCAAGAGCTTTAGCTACCCACGGCTCGCAAGGCACAGGTATGTTTTGATAAGAATGTTCTTTTGGGCAACTGGAGTTGGATAGTGCAACACTTCGGCGAGACACAGAGCAGGACGCTCTGCCGAGTGTGTCTCTCTTCCGTATGTCTCGCTAATGTGCTGCGCTAGCCAACTTAGTTTTACTATACCAACACACCCAGTCATCAACCTTAGGCCTAGCTTTCAGGCTATTTGGTGCCTTGTTAATGAAACACCTTTCATTGCTATATAAAGAAAACAATTCTGCAGAACCAATCTCACTAAGAGTGTTAATGTTAACGTGCTTATCATTTGTTGCTGCGTAGTAACAAATCATATTTCCACAGCTGAAATGCATCGTGTACGAAGCGTGTGGCAGATGGGCTCATTTCTTATGCAGCCCTCTCGAACACCATCTAGTTGCAGCGCTGCAAAGTCAGCTTGTGGTGCATCTGTGAACATGCTATATTCAGACAAGGTGGTCTTAATGGTGATGCTTTTATTTCACCCAACATTAAAATAAATTCTGAAATCTTACTGTGTACGTGTCGGTGTTCATGTGCCACTCTTCAGTGACAAAAAAAAATTGGCCCTAAGCCATGGCAGACACACTTAAAGGGGACCTGCAACACTTTTTTGGCATGGTCAGAAAGCGCTGCCGATCGGTAGTCGAGGCTCCCAAGAACACGCGAGCCAAACATTATAGCGCAGCACGCCGCCTGGGATATAGAATAAATTTGCAAAGTCAGCTAACAAGCGCTTCCTCTTCTCTCGACAAAAATAATGCTTGCAGCATCACTGACACAAGTTCCACGTCGTTGGCTGATTTGAACACGGCGCACTCAATAGTTACTGCGGCCACCTTGCGGTGGCCGCAGTAACTACCGAGTAACTACCGGCGCGCGCGCACGATCGCACTGAAAGTACGTCACACGTTCGAAAAAAAAAAGAAAATGTGCTCAAGGTCAGGAGGCGTGCATGACGTACCTCCTTCCCCCATGCCATTCCCCCCTGCTTAGCTTCCAGTGCTTTTGTCAGGGCGAGAAAAGAGAGAAAGCAATTACAGCGTGCGGCAAATCTTTGTAACTGCACGTACTGGACGGATTCTAAAAATTTTTTGTGGCGTTCGATTCGTGAGGCAATAAGTTCTTTTAGTGAAGCCTTACTTGGAAAAGTGTTTTAGAGCCCCTTTAAGGTAGTGTGCGAAACATTAATTGAAGAGCAGCACATGCCATGTTACCTAAGTTGGCAATAAATAAACTTGTTAATGAGCGGCACATACCTGGTGTCATATGCTTGGTGACTTAAGTCAGTGAAACTGCTGTGTTTTAACACAGCTCTCTCAGCACAGTGGCCCATTGTCCCACCTGTGGACTTCCTCATAAATTTGTGGGAAAGCGGTTATAAATATCCTGAAAAGTGTGAATAGGGTCATTCCACGCCAACTGTCCCAGCTGGGGTGCTCGACAAAAATCAATTTCTCTAAAAAAATCTGAGAAAATTACGTACATATAGACATTAGTTCTACAGTATTTTCCCAAAATATTTTGAGCGGCAAACATTTTTCGGGCACGTGAGCGCCATTTGAACTTCTCGATATGGTGGAAAACCAGGTACGAAAGAAAAATTCGCCATAAATGGACAGTTTCAGGCATTCATTTGAAACTTACTTTTTTACGTTTTTAGAGCATCGCGCTTTTATTATAGGACAGTTGCTCAGAGTAGCTTTATATTTTTCACTCCTTAGTGCTTGAGTAAAATTGAGTAAATTGCAGCGTTTTGGGGAATTTTTGTACAAAAGACGATTGTAGACCAAACGAATCAATTATTTTTATAGAACTCTCCATAAAACGTACTATCTCCTAAAGCTTTTGTTTTGCCTGTGTGCGGCATACAGGCCCTAAAATAAAATCCTGACCTTGTAAAGAACGCTACATTGGCCTATGTTCAGATGTCTGTAGCACTCTAAGGTGGTCCAAGAAAAAATAAGCAGAAAAGTGCATACGATTGAGAATCATAACAACTTTGTCCACAGAAAGTTTAATCAAAGTAGTTTTTGTTTTAGTCAAGAAAAAATTTTTTGAAGTTTAGTCCCACCATTGGATTATTTTGCTGTGGGGGCAATACAAACTGACTGAATTTACTGCATAAAAAAGAGGTAGTGTATTCGGAGCACATGGTTTTCAGTTCCTTTTGTTAGTACTTTATAATGTATATTACATATCAAGGACATAATAAACAGAGGTAAAAATATAACAATACCATTGGCTTAGATGCCAAAATTCCCCAATAATGAATTGCGTTACTTATTGCTGACTCTGAGAATCTATTGGCGTCAAAATAAGTTAAGTCTCAAAGTTTCTGTAAACCGGAGAAAGGAGGTTCCGTCGTGCGGCGCTGACGCACAAAAAAGTCGGGGCTCACGCCCCGACTTTTTTGGCCGGCTGTACATACAGTTTCTTTGTAATGATAAGTTGTTTTAATATACAGAACAGCTGTGCACTTGCTGGCAATACTTTATTGGTCAATATTCAGTGCTATATACACAACCCACATAGACTTGGTTTTTTTCTGCATTATACACGCATTGCTTTCCCTCTAGTGCTTACATTAGTCATGTCTGTCTTTTTTACTTTATGGCTTTAAAGGTGCTGCATTCAGCATTATGTTTGCAAGAAGACTTTGCAACTTTAGTGATACCATTTCATGTAGTATCGGCTCATCAAGTCGAGTATGACCAATAAATCTTCATACAGAAACATCCTCACCATCCGCCTACACGCCACATGTAAGCTGGCATTCTGAGAAAACATCGTGGGTCATGTTATGTTTAACAGTTGCTTACAGAACTGCAATAACAGAGCAACGTGTGCAGTTCTTGGTGTTTGGGGCAAGAATCATACACTTCAGTGCCTTTCTTTTCTCACTTTTTTCCACAACATTCTATGCACCAACTGGCACAAACAAACATGATTACTTGCAGTTTTTTGTGTGTGGATTGCCATTGTATCTTTGTGGATTTCTTGTGCACTTATCAGCAAGAAAAAAAAATGTGTCCATAAACTCCCAAGGATATAACAAATACAGCAGAGATTGGTCATATAGAACATATTAGAGTCAGTCATCTTTTCTTGTTGTTAAAGTGTCAGGAATGATAAAGTATAATGACAGACTGCTTTTCTATGTTTGTTCAGGTCAAGTAAGGACGCCCTAGCTGTGACGCTCGAGCACAGCATTTGAATATGCTATCATATGTGCCATATTTATGCATTTGGACATAACAACCTTCATGCACACCAACATGAGAGTAAATATCGAATTGCTAGGCACTATGGCCATGTAAAACTTCTTAGAGAGCCAGAACAAATTCATGTCAAACTGTAGTGCGAGGAAAAACGGGACACAGTAAAGAACACCCAGGACAGGCGCTGTCCTGCGTGTTCTTTACTGTGTCCCGTTTTTCCTCGCGCTACGCTTCGACAGGAGTCTACACAAACTCACCCAGTACTCAATGTTACTTCAGCCAGAACAAATGCATAGTCAAGTGACAAGAAATCCAGAGATGTTTCTACTTTACTCTTTGGTCTTCAGAGGAAAAGCTTTCACGATCTTACCTAGCCCAAGAATAGTTCTTGTCTAAACTGGCACTTCTGTAGCCACTGCTGTGTATCCATGTGGAGTGTCTTTTTTAATATTTTTTAGAATATGGTGCAGTTTTAGTTATGTATTCAGAAAGTCTTTGCTCTTGCCCTAAATATCACCTTTTCCCGTAAACTTACTTTTTTAATGCGTAGCCTCAGAGAAGTTGCATGTCTATTGCCACATGTTGATTTATCTCCTGCGTTGCACAGGGTGACACACACGGGAGTGTACCCCCATCAATGTCCCGAGTGCAACAAACAGTTTGTGTTCCGTGACCAGATGACACGGCACGTCCAAAGTGTGCACCGCAAGGTCCGACTCAGCTGCCAACAATGTCCACGCCTGTTCTTCTCCGAGAAGCTCTTTCAACAGCACCTCGATGCACATCGGTTGGGACAAGGTTTCCCTTGCACGTACGTCTGCTTATGCTTTAATTAGGCTGTATAGAGTTGCGTCCCTCTGTTGCAAGCTGCATGTCACCTCTTGCCAATGCACACTTTGCAGAGGTTGTGCTTTGGGTGCCTGTGTGACAGAGCATATTACTCTTGTGTTCTGAGAACACCATTCCTGAGAAGGTACCTGTTGTGGTCAAAGATAATAGAAACTTCATGGCACTCTTTGGCCTATATGCACCTGTTCCATTGAACATTATCAATCAATCAATCAATCAATCAATCAATCAATCAATCAATCAATCAATCAATCAATCAATCAATCAATCAGTCAGTCAGTCAGTCAATCGGAAGTTGCCTTTTGTGCCAGGAGTACCTTGAGTGCCGTTTTGTGGTAAAAGAAATTAGGAATGGTGTGCTTTAATCAATCAACAAGTCAATCAATCAAGATTAAACACTGTCATCTGGAATACAATCGGACAAAACTGGCTGTACTTCAGAGGCCAGGTTAAGTGAAATGTCCTTGAAGCGTCTGTAAATGTAGACGCTATGGTTTGTGGTAGCATTGCGGCACATTTGTGTAGTAATACAATGATTATTAGGGTCTTACTTCCCCACTACAGACTGCACAATAATATTAATGTGTTTCCACTTTACTCACCCAATTCAGCACGCCAGCTTACCTCAATATCCACCCCAGTCCTTCATCCCCCACCCTCCTGTTTTCGCACTTGGCCTCTCCTCCTCCACCTTTGTGGTTGGGGGAGAGTGTACGAAGCAAACACACATGCGCGCTAAAGTGGGCAGTTGCTGCCTTGAAGTAGAGAAGACCACTTGCGGAAACATTGGCTCCAGCAACAACCCCTGTTGAATGAAGGAAAGAGATGATTTTCAAGGGCTCATTTTTCTTTGTTAGGCACAATATTAATGAGAACTAACAGACTGTCTGTTAGTTCTCATTAACCCCTGTTGAAGGATCTTTCATCTTTGCAGTTAGTAAGTAAGTAAGTAAGTAGGTGTTCCTGATCCCTTTTGGCACAGGGCAGGCGCTCGCAGCGCCTGCTGCATAGTATCACACCAGGTGTCACATATTGTGAACTGTTAGGGGTGGGCACCCGAAAGCCACCTACTGATTAAAAAATGGGTATGTCACAGTTCATCAGGCAACAGCCTGACCATAGCTTTCTTTATGACTCCGTTAGCATGGGCACTTTCATGTATAAACAGCATACCTGCCAAGTCTCCCAGATTACCCGGGAGACTCCCGGATTTTGAACGTTTCTCCCGGTTGTACGGGTCATAGGAAAATCTCCCGGAAATCCAGTTTTGCCCCGCGCGTCCAGTGCATTGCGCGCCACGTGCGTCACGGTGACGCGAGGTGGGACGTTTCACGTAGAGATGCGCTACACGCAATTTAAAAATTGATCCTAAATGTGTTATAGGTTATACCAGCCGTTAATATTTCGTATATGATGTGTTTGTGTACACACAAATCTATCCCACAAGTCATCTCGCCTTCAAAAGTATGTGTCGATTACTACTGCTTTAGGTGGAGAGCCCAGCACTTTTAATTTTAAGTGCTGGGCTCTCCACTTAAAGTAGCCTTACCGATGTCTGTCGAGATAGCTTGTTCGCCAGTGCTTGCGACCGTCCCCGTCTCAACGGCGCCCCTTATGGTCCCTTGCCCGACGAAATAACTGGTAAGCAAGCGACGACAGGCCTCGCACGCGGAGCGATGTTATCGCATGTGCCCTTCGCGCGACGGTGACGGCCGGGTCGTTTCATCTCTGCTTCAACCGCGTTCGTCCCTAGCGCTAGCGCGCATTTACTCGCACGTGAAACAGATGATGCGTAAGCGATGTTATCGGTTTGGACTCTGTACAGGTCAGCGGCGACTGCAAAATCCCGCTGACAGTGTCCATATAATTGCTAGCGGTCGGCATACTTTATACACCCCCCCCCCTTCCCCCCGTTCAGTAGATCTCCCGGATTCCGTTTCTCCAAACTTGGCAGGTATGAAACAGCAATGAACAGGCTTTCACGACTCTTGTTCGACCATAGTATTACCTCGACTTTGTGTTTGTGAACAACGAAGTATAGAGAGTGTCAGTTTTGTATGATTTCCTTCAAAACACACTTTTTGGATCAAAAAGCACACTTGACAGTATTCGGATTAATGTGTGTACATTAAAGTGCCACTTTCCATGCGCGGTGCTTGCAGTAAGCGCACTCAAAGACTTCACGTAGAAAACAGCGCTACGAGACGGGACAAAGAAAGGGCACAAACACGGCGCTGACTATCAACCAAATGTGCTTTTATTCCACCAGTCCGCATATTTATACATCACCATGACTAACGAAAGCATAACAAAAAACCAGAAAAAGCCGGTCAGCCTGCGCAAAGGCAAGAAAATTTTAACTCGACAGAAATGCTATCTCCTTCGGAAGCAGTGAAATCGAGGGGAGGCTAACACATGCCTCGCCGCCTTTACAAATGTGATACGCTTCAGAAACGAGACGCGCACGTTCGTCATAGTACTTTGATAGGAAATTCGTATCTTTAAAAGATGGCTGGCAGCCGCATTCATTACAATGAATGGATAGTTGACTGTCTTTTGCTTGTTTAGAGACCTTGTTCGCGTGCTCGCGCAAGTGGTCATTAGCACACCGGCCAGTTTTACCAACATAGTAACGCCCGCAGGAAAGAGGAATCTTGTACACAACAGAATCGCAACATTCAACAAACTTTTGCCGGTGCTTCTTACTACATCTTTCCGTCTTGGTTTCTCTGTTTACCTGCTGACACAGGCTACCAAGTTTATTTTTGGCAGAGAATAACAACCTTACCCCAGCCCTACTGACCACCTTTTTAAGATTATGTGCCACCTGGTGCACATACGGGATGACTGCAACTGGTTGCTGGGGGTGTGTCGGTGATTGCACCGCTGCTGAGACCCTGTTCTTAAAGCTAGAAAGGAGGCTTTCAGCGATGCTGGTCAATACAGTTTCCGGGAAACCTGCCAGCTTCAAACGTGCTAATTGACAAGAAAAACTCTCCTCAACCTGGTGGTCACAGGACCTCTCAAGCGCCGCCTTCATGCAGGCCCTGGCAATGCCGCGCTTCACAATCTTCGAGTGCGCGGACGAAAAAGGGAGAAGGCTCTTCTGCGACCTAGGCGCATAACCCCAACAAACATGGTCGTTTGAGAACAAGAGTTCCAAGTCTAAGAAGCGTAACCTATTGTCTAAGGGATGCTCAATGGTCAACTCAAGTGGGCTTAATTCCGTGAGGAATACGTCAAAAATTCCAGCAGCAGGCTGTACGTCAAGAGGGTTAGTGCAATAAAATACTAAAAAGTCGTCCACGTACCGCATCACCTTTACCACGCTAGTCTGTCTAAGTTTGCTGTCAAGATTACGGTCATAGCGGGCTAGTAAGATGTCGCTGAGGACAGGGGCGATGCATGAGCCAATGCAGACTCCTTTTCGCTGAATGAAAAGCTTATCGTCAAAACTTATGAAAGTGGATTGCATGTAAAACTTTAAGAACTCTAAAAATTTGTCGACCGTGATTCCACAAAATTTGTCGACCGTAATCTTGACAGCAAACTTAGACAGACTAGCGTGGTAAAGGTGATGCGGTACGTGGACGACTTTTTAGTATTTTATTGCACTAACCCTCTTGACGTACAGCCTGCTGCTGGAATTTTTGACGTATTCCTCACGGAATTAAGCCCACTTGAGTTGACCATTGAGCATCCCTTAGACAATAGGTTACGCTTCTTAGACTTGGAACTCTTGTTCTCAAACGACCATGTTTGTTGGGGTTATGCGCCTAGGTCGCAGAAGAGCCTTCTCCCTTTTTCGTCCGCGCACTCGAAGATTGTGAAGCGCGGCATTGCCAGGGCCTGCATGAAGGCGGCGCTTGAGAGGTCCTGTGACCACCAGGTTGAGGAGAGTTTTTCTTGTCAATTAGCACGTTTGAAGCTGGCAGGTTTCCCGGAAACTGTATTGACCAGCATCGCTGAAAGCCTCCTTTCTAGCTTTAAGAACAGGGTCTCAGCAGCGGTGCAATCACCGACACACCCCCAGCAACCAGTTGCAGTCATCCCGTATGTGCACCAGGTGGCACATAATCTTAAAAAGGTGGTCAGTAGGGCTGGGGTAAGGTTGTTATTCTCTGCCAAAAATAAACTTGGTAGCCTGTGTCAGCAGGTAAACAGAGAAACCAAGACGGAAAGATGTAGTAAGAAGCACCGGCAAAAGTTTGTTGAATGTTGCGATTCTGTTGTGTACAAGATTCCTCTTTCCTGCGGGCGTTACTATGTTGGTCAAACTGGCCGGTGTGCTAATGACCACTTGCGCGAGCACGCGAACAAGGTCTCTAAACAAGCAAAAGACAGTCAACTATCCATTCATTGTAATGAATGCGGCTGCCAGCCATCTTTTAAAGATACGAATTTCCTATCAAAGTACTATGACGAACGTGCGCGTCTCGTTTCTGAAGCGTATCACATTTGTAAAGGCGGCGAGGCATGTGTTAGCCTCCCCTCGATTTCACTGCTTCCGAAGGAGATAGCATTTCTGTCGAGTTAAAATTTTCTTGCCTTTGCGCAGGCTGACCGGCTTTTTCTGGTTTTTTGTTATGCTTTCGTTAGTCATGGTGATGTATAAATATGCGGACTGGTGGAATAAAAGCACATTTGGTTGATAGTCAGCGCCGTGTTTGTGCCCTTTCTTTGTCCCGTCTCGTAGCGCTGTTTTCTATGTGAAGTCATGCACCAACCAGCCCAAATCCGTACCCTACTGCACTCAAAGAGTTTGTGGCAGACACTTAAGAAACTGCTCCTCCTTCTTGCACTGCGACTGTGCTGCATGTTCCTTGCAGGCCTGGAGTTTGCTTCTTGCTTTATCCAAGCGCAGAAACTAGCAGCACAATGCAGGGCAGTTGTCTATGTGAAACATGCCACCTTTTCATTGCCTGTTTCTCTTGTGTAGCATGTGCGACAACTTCTACGAAACTAAGGCGGCATTGGACCATCACAGCCAAAGCCATGAAGCAAGTCTACCTTATCAGTGTGAACTGTGCAAGCAACGGTTTAAGTACTCACAGGTAGTATTGACTTATTACTACATAAGTTCGAGCTTTCACACTGTAGCAGCTGGCTGCAACTGTAAAGAGTGTCTTTTCATCATTCTCTTGTTGCTGTGCAAGGGCATATACTACTAATACCAACGCAACAACCACTGCAAATCCAGACGTGTCCCGCACCCCTTTTAAAGACATGCCCCCCCCCCTTTTTTTTTGTCCCAAATTAAGCATGCTGCATGAGCCCCACTCGCCTGCCCTGTCTCTTATACGCTTTTGCAAGCCGTCCACCTGTTCATTTCTAAGCACTGGTGCTTGTTCCCTGTCTGTGGCCATGTTCATCCATGTGCTTTGGTGTTCTTGCAACCAGTGAAAACACAGCTTCTATGGACCCACTTCCTTACCTGGAATCCCAAGGTTCTCTCTGCAAAGTTGTAAATAAACTAGTAAAAAAATGGTTGATCCCTCCGTCATAGGAATCGGAATAACACGAAAGTAAAGTGCGCCCTTACAGAAGTAACTGAATGTTTACTGTACATTGATATAAGAGAGTTTGCACAATATACATTGATGTCTGGCAGCTATAGCACCGTTTAACGTGTATGCACACACTTTCATGATTGTTGGTACATCTCCATCCCGACGACTAACGTCCATGTTAAATGATTAAACAAACCCTTGTGGTAGCTGTAGTAGTTAACGGTGAAAGCGTAATCAGACAACGAGGTGTGATAGCCAGAAGACCGTCGCATATTAGACGCAGAACTTGGTCGCCATCCCGCGGCCTGTTAAATGTGATTGAACACCGCGGCCACACTAGAGGGAAACGCAAAGCGCGTCGTGCCGCCCCGGTAGCCCGGCCGCGATTTTTCTCGGGGCGAGCGCGTGAGCGGGGAACGCGGTGTTACAGCCACGTGAGGCAGGCGCGCGTAGCAGAGCTATTTTTGGTTTGGATTAGCGTGATACTATGAGCGAGGCTAGCGAGGCCGACACTTTTACGGCGCTTGAGCTAAGGTCACCACCTCGCGATGTGTTAAGGCATTGAAAAATTGAACTTCTATTGAAAACGCGCCGAATGGGACGGACATGTAACGCGTTGCAAGTGCTAATCGCAGGGGCCACAGTAATGACGAATTACTTTACTTTACCGCTCCCAGAGGAAAACGCCACCCCGCCGACCGGGAGAGTGGTAGATATAAAAGGTGCGTTTGTAAAGGCTCTAGAGTCTGTGACCGTGGCGCAGTGGATAGCGTGCCCGGCATCTGTTGTTGCGGACCGAGCGGTCGTGGGTTCGATGCCCGTTGACAGAACTTTTTTTCTTTGCCATCTAATCGGGTAAATTTTTTCGACGTCATTTCCGTGATGGAAATACGTCACTGTAGTCTTGGTGGTCCCCAGCATAAAACACTTTCGTGTTAAAATGATAATAACAATTAGTACGCAATGCAAGAATTCAAACTAATTACCCTTAGGTTGGAAGACTGAGGTATTTCGCTGTATTGCCCTGATGCTACTGTGGGTCATTTCCACCAGCTGCTGTAATTGGCTCTTGTTGTGCTGTTATCTATAAAGTAGCACTGAGGTGAAGGAACTAAAGCAAAGCTAACACAGAAAAAAGCACGCACCAGGTAAGAGGAGGGAGAAAAGGCATGTCTCTCAGCTTCTCCCTTGCCAGCGAGGGTCACTTCACAAAGCAAACACGACTTCAACTAGAGAGGTTGGTTGGTGAAATCAAAATATGGGGAAATATTCGGGAAGGATACAGGATGAGGTGGGTCGTCACTGAGTAATGCTTTCTTCTGCTTTTAAATGGAAAGGATCTCGGGCATCTGTAAGTGTTTACTACAACTGATGCTGCGAGAAATAGTGCAAGAACTCCTCCTCGTGGATTTCTGCAGAACTGATTTTTCACAGGCCGTGTCCACGAGTTCTTCTACTTACAGTAAAACCTCGGTGATACAAATCTCGCGGGGTTACGAAAAATATTCGTATCATCCAAAATTCGTATCACCAGAAAACATGGAAAATTACTAGTATGCGAAAAAAGAAGGTTGGCATACATTTTGATTTAGTGTTTCTCAGGGCCGCAGCTACGTCATGAACAGCTCTGAATGATTGCCAGTAAAGTTTTTAGGCGTCAGCGATCATACTTGCACTTGTAAATATACGGTGCATGCGCGCGTGTGTAAGTAATGAACCAGATGTGTTGTGCCCCGGGACCGCTAGTGCCCCTTCCCAATCTTACTACGCTTTTTTGCATGACACCAAAGTACTGCAGCGAAAGTGGCTTAAGAAGCGCTTTGCACACGATAGATAGAGGCCAAGCTCCTTCGCCAAGACCGTTTGCTTCGTCTCTTGGGGTCTTCGTCCACCTTTAATGGGACTTCATGACGGACCCGCAGCCCAAGTTTCAGTCTTGTTTCATAGAACTCTGATTGCGGGGACATGGCTTACATAGACGTGGCAGGCACGTGTTAACACAGTACAACGACGCTGCTGCCTCGAGCACAGGAGCACGCGTCAACGTGTCGGAAAAAAAAAAAAAGCGCGGCGTCAACGTCATCTGTAATCTCAACGCGAAGGCGCCTAAAGGCCTTCAAGATTCGCGCGCATGCCCGCGCCCGCGCGTGACTGCCGCGTCTTCCGCGACAGCGCGGGCAGCACCTGTTCGTACCTGTGCGCTATAGCGTACATTCGTATCAAACGTCGTGGGGTGCAAATCGGTTCGCAACAACCGTACCCCAATACATTGCAGGCTAATGGGCCTTGGCCGGGACCACAGAAAAATTCGTATCACCCCGAAATTCGTACGAGCCGTGAACGTATCACCGAGGTTTTACTGTATTTGGCCTTGCCCTGCAATTTACTAGCCTCTTATTTATTTCGGATAATCTGCCCTCGTTTGAGGACTGAGCCCCGTACAAACGCTTCCATGGAGAAGCGTTTGTATGGGGCACAGTCCTCAAATGAGGGCAGATTTTTATTCACTAATGAATTCCGAGAAATCAACGTTATTGCTTTGCACCATTCTCTTGTGAACAACAACTTAAGTTTTCTTCCAATAGCCGAGCGCTACATGCAGTGTCTCGGGTTGATATTAGCCACTTTTGCAGGGGCTTTCTATTCATCGGAGGTTTCGGCATAGCAAGGAAGCAAGGTCATCGAGCCAGTGGAAGAGTGGCGACCACACGTGGCGGCACAGCTGTGACGTCTGTCACATTCGCTTCAAGTACCAGAGCAGCCTAGCTGCACACAGGTTGAACCGGCACACCGATGCTGAGCGACTCACTTGCACCTACTGCAGCCGCAGTTTCAACTCGCAGAGCGTTTTGGCTCTGCACATTCGCTCACACACTGGCGAGAAACCACACGTGTGCCCACACTGCAGCAAGGCATTCAGCATACCAAACAATCTCAAGAACCACATCATCACACAGCACACCAAGGAGTTCAAGTTTTTCTGTCCACTGTGCTCCAAAGGTGCAGTCAGCCAAATAAAACTACGACAGCATTTGCTTCAGTCACACAAGGCCATAAATGACTCCTCAAGCAAGTACAAGAGAACGGTGACGAAGACTGTTCCGGACATGCCAGATATTGATGACCTTCCCATGTCTCAAGTGGCTGTTGAAGATGCAGCCTCCATTTTGTCCCAGATCATCATGTGAACCAAAAGCCAGTTTTTAAGCATTGTGTTACTGTGTTAACAAAACAAAGTGACTTTTGGAAGGAGTAATTGAAGTTCTACTTAGCTTGTTACTTGAGTGCTGTTCATGCTGCTTGCAATAGGATAATAAACTGTTGCTGCATAGAGAAATGATAGTAATAGTCAACAGTATGTTTCTATAAAGTAGGAAGTAAGCAACATGAAATGACTTAAAATTTTTGCAGTTTGAATGATTTCCAATTGCTGACATCATGTAAGAACACATGTGAAATTTATTTTTCAAATAACTGTATTTATATTATTGGTGTGCAGTTAGCAATTACATAAATTAAGTGTTGGTATGTTCTTCTTTTGTCTATAGTTATTATAGTGTATGTATGTTACAGTTATGTTGGATAGAGGTTCATGCAAGTGTTAATTTAATTCTATGTGCCAGTACATATATGCCTTTTGGCAAGTGCACATTTATATGCCTTTTCTGAGATGCACAGACATGATGGAATTCATCTAACGCAGCACCCCCGCTTCCAGCAGCACTTGGTTACATCCGTTAATAATTTAGTTGGAGCGCATTTTTTGCCTTTTCAAACCATGGAAAACTTTTGACTGCAATAGCGAGTGAGGAACTGCACACCAAGTGAGGAATATTCAGTTCTTCAATGAGTTTTGTCAAATTTACAGAATTGGGTGCTTCATTCAAGAACTCTCTGTAGGAATGTGAGATATGAAACCTTCAACTGTTCCATGTTTAGTATATTTGGAAAGAACCTATCCAGCAGCTGTTCTTGCTTTTGATGCGCTCTCACATTATTTCTGTACTTCCACATTCAACACTACACTCGCTGCTTCTTTTTATTAGCCTTGTCTTGTCCTCAAACTGTGAACGTCAATGTCGATGGCACTTTATTTTTTGAATACTGAAATCCTAGTAGTTACAGATACCAAACGAGATCCATCCATCAGCATCACACAACATTTCAACTAAGTTTTCAATGCACTGCACTGAAGAAAGTAAGTGCATGCAAGCGGAGTTACAAATATTGTTCCTGGACAAGGTGACAAGATTTGCTTAGAAGGGTGTAATTTCGTGCACCCTTATTTTTTACACCTTTTGAGGTGTAATGTTCTCAATATTATCAACTCTGTACGCATTTGCTTTTTTAATTTCCTTTCAGGAAGTGTGCAGAAAACATAATGTGGGAATAAAGATAGCTATGCAAAAATGTGAGGATGAAGAGACTCTGCACAGCAGAGGCACAAAGCACAAAATTTTTGTAGGGATGGGCGAATATTCGGGCGTTTAGAATATTCGAACGAATATTACAGTATTCGCATTCGCTTCGATACGAATTTATATTATTCGAAATTTAGAAGTATTCGAAATGAACGAATATATGTATGTTTAACCGCACATAACCCCCTGTAAAGGTGGTTTCACTGCAGCGTCATGTTGCTCTACCATAAAACCACCTTTACAGGAGAAATCTGCACTGCCACGAAGTCACACTTCAAGGTTAAGTGTACATATTTTTTTAAGTTTAAAAGCGTGTTATATGGGCTTATATGCGCTAAGTATAGTAATTTTTAAATTGTAACATATTGTACTACTTCTAACTTGCACCCTACTGCTATTCAAATCTTGATACTATTCAAGGTTGCTTCCACTTCATTTCAAGTAACATTCGCTCATACCTAGCTCCAATTCTTAAAAATATTGTGCAAGGGTCATGACAAAAATGCTCAGTTTTCATAATAATATGTGCTATATACTATTCGAACTATTCGATTCGAAATTATTCGACCAAATCACTATTCGCTTCGGATTCGCTTCGAACCTCAAATTTGCTATTCGCCCATCCCTAAATTTTTGCTACTGAAAACATGATAAATATGCTTGAGTTTTGCACGTAGTGCCACCCATTGAAGCTGAGGGCTGTTGACTCAAGATAAAGCTTAACAAAGAAGCTGCTGCTTACCTCTGTGATATTCTGGAAACTAACTTCGCCATTCTCATTTGTTATATCAAGTGCAACACAATACAGTTTATCATAAAGCATATAATACAACAGATCTTTGACATCAAATGAAAATCTTGTGGTGCCATTCTCCGATTCCTTCTGTGAGTTCTATGACAATGTCAAAAACGCTGCGAAGAAGAAAGGGCTCTTCAAAAGCGTTACCACGAACCCTTCTCCATAACTATTTTATGTAATAGACAGTCTGGCTTGTTTGTTTTTTTCTATAAAGAAGGCTTCCAAGTAACTTGTTGCTGTCTTTCATAAACAGCATCCTGGCTCGAGCCCTTTGATATACCGATGACAATTCGTTTTTGAAGCCTTAGGTTGAAACTCGCATGGGTCTATTTTGTAATCTTTTTTCTGTAGCAGCTAAGGCTTTTTCTTTGAACTAGCTTGGGAAATGACCACAAACTGTCCTTATCCCACAGTGGTAACCACAAAACGGCAGGAAGAGGAAGATGGAAGCTTGTGATGAAGAAATCCATAAACGGGGGCTGGGTGCTCGAGCCGACATTTCGACAAGTGGACTTATCTTCTCCAGCCTTGAAGAAGACAAGTCCTCTTGTCGTAACATCGGCTTGAGCACACACACCCTGTTTACTAATTTTTTTCATTAGTAACCACAGTGACTTATGTGCAATTGTTTCTCTTATTTTACTAGACTTGCCTGCCACGGTGGTCTAGTGGTTATAGTGCTTGAATGCTGACCCGAAGGTCACAGAAGCTGCATTTCGATGGCGGCGGAATGCTGGAGGCCCGTGTGCTTAGATATAGGTGCACGTTAATGAACCCCAGGTTGTTGAAATTTCTGGAGCCCTCCACTACGGCATCTCTCATAATCATATCGTGGTTTTGGGACATAATAACCCAGCAGTTATTATTTCACTGCACTCCTTACTTTCCTGCCAGAAGTGTTGCAGCATGTTGAGATGTGTTTGACATGTGTCTACTTGCCATGCAGTGTTAGGGAAAGTTTGAAATGCCTGCAAGGTGGATGACAACTATCATTGGTTAAGATAAATACTAATGTGCTTAAATCTTTTAGGCTAAATTTTGTGTTGAATGAAGGAACACTCCTAATGCTGTAAAAGGAGATGCTTACAATGCTCAGCAACTCGAATGTGATGACAGGGCCACATGGTGGTTGAAACTTGCACTACTGGCGAGTGCTGTGGCCAGGTAATGCTTTTGGACCAAATTTGACCACAATGCATGACGAAGGCTCTTACATTTATTTTTATTGTATGCTGCAAGATATTGGCTTGGTGGTCCCACTGGTGGCGCAAAATCTGGCAGCAGCCACGTGCTTTGAGTAGGTTTTGAATCGCCAAGTGCTGTACACACCATCATCATCAGCGTCAGCCTGACTACGCCCACTGCAAGGCAAAGGCCTGTCCCATGTTTTGCCAATCAATCCCGTCCTGTGCTTGCTGAGGCCACGTTACCCCCGCCAGCTTCTTAATCTCATCTGCCCACCTAACTTTCTGCTTCGGCCTTGCGCACTTGCCTCCTCTTGGACCATCCAGTCTGTTACTCTTAATGACCAGCGGATATCTTGCCTTTGCACTACATGCCCTGCCCTTGCCCATTTGTTCTTCTTGTCCCTTGAGGTTACACCTGTCATTTTTCTTTCCTTGGCTCGCTGCATCATCCTCAATTTAAGTTAAACCCTCTTTGTAAGCCTTCAGGTTTCTGCTCTGTAGGTAAGTGCCAGTAAGATGCAGCTGTTATATACCTTCCTCTTGAGGGATACTCGTTAACTACCATTCATGATCTAAGAATGCCTGCCAAATGCGCTCCACCCCATTCTTGGTCCTCTGGTTGCTTCAGTCTTGCAGTTCGGATCTGTGGTCACTACCTGCCCTAAGTAGTTGTATTCCTTTACCACTTCCAGTGCCTTACTACCTATCGCGGAACGTTCTTTTCCGAGATTGTGAATATTAATTTAGCTTTCCGCATATTCATTTTCCCTGATGACGTTGCCTTGCTGAGTAACTCATGGGACGAATTACAACGCATGATTACTGTATTGGACAAAAAAAGCAGAACGGCAAGTCTGAAAATTAATATGCAGAAAACTGTACACATAAGGTTTGTTAAATCCAGAAAAAGTGCACATCAACTTGTACAAAGGGGTGCAAGTGGTGTGTAGGTTTTGATGTACTGGGCTGCACCCGCTTGCTACAAGGCTCAACAGTACCACCCTTAACACCACTGTACTTAGGAGAACAAGGGTTTATGTACAGCACACTGAACGTAACACTCAGCATGCTGGAATGAGCACAGGCAAATTCTGAACGTGACTAGGAAATAACGATATCTGTAAGCCTAGTGTTGTAATGATGTAGTAGTATATGGAATACCTAATCGCCTTTGTAGCAGAAGGTAGTCAGGTGGGACTTCGTGCAATGGCCCCATCATCTCAAGTAATGTTTCTTTCCTTCCTTCCCTTATTATAGTTAAGCTGTTACATGCCAAATGTGGCTGCTACTTGTGAAAACACAAAAATGTGTTTTCCATTGGCGTTTTAAAACGTGTTGCATTGTACCAACTGGCCCAGTGCACTGCTTTGTGAAGGCTGCTGGTTAACAGTGTAGAAGGTGAATGAGCGAGCGTCAAAACCTTAGGATATAATATATTACTAAATATATGGTCAAAACGTAATATTTTGCTGCTCCCACGTCCCACCTTATCGCCACGCAAGTGTAACCTCCGGCCGCATTTCCGATGGAGGCGAGAATGCTTGAGGCCCGTGCACTTAGATTTAGGTGCACGTTAAAGAACCCCAGGCGGTCGAAATTTCCGGAGCCCTCCACTACGGCGTCCCTCACAATCATATCGTGGTTTTGGGATGTTAAACCCCAACAATTATTATTATTATTAAGACGAAACTAACTATTTGCACAACAGCTATTATATTTTTAAAGTGTCCTTTGGATTGGCAGTATCATTTTCGTTGGTTCCGAGGAGCCACACCTTTACATAACACGAAAATGAATTGTCGAAAATACCATTTCAGCACAAGTGTAGCAGTGAGTGGGTGGAGTTCCGACCACTCCGTATGCATGTTCGCGCGTGTTCTGTGTGCACATACAAATTCTAAAAACATCTTGGGCTAGGGGGTTGGAGTTTGAGCCCCTCACGCCCCTGGCTACGCCACGGCATTTCAGTGTCAAGGAAGTTTATGAATAACCATTTTCCGTGGCCCCTAATGTTCCTGATAATGTAATGCCCGCGAAATGCGTTTAAGAATGGCGCGGCAGTAAGCTGTGGCTGTGAGGCGCCAGCCCAAGTGGAAAGTTTGGTAGCGGTCTCATCATTCCGACATTTATCGCCTCGCAACAACAACCAAATAAAACGGCCAATGCGGCGTGCGGTTTGGCCAGTTTGGCTGGTTTGGCCATTTTCTCGCCTCCGCGATCCACTCCGGCAGCATCGCTCGCCATAGAGTGTCGCTCGCTGTCGGAACGGATCGCAGAGGCCACGTGCTTTTTTTTTTTTTCAAACAAACACTATTCTAAACGTTTTTCAGTTTATATGCTCAAGAAAAAAATTATATACAAAAAATATTGGTAATAAAAATATTGAACAGCTTGTGGCTGGCTTTAAGGGGGCGTCTTTTATTCTTGATGCTCTGGTAGTAAACATTTTGCCACGTGACCTGGCATAGCCAATGCCGGCACAGTGTTCACGTGCTCGCGAAGTGATCGGTAAATCAGTGGTGCCGTGAGATGCGTGCCCGTAGTCCTGCGAAAAATTTCAGCAGTGCGTTCAGAAGCAGGCGACGGGTGTTGTTGTGTGTGGCTTGATGTGTTCTGGATGGGATGTCTCAATACGATGCCATAATACACCTCTTGGCTGGAGGGTAAGTTATGCGCAGCAGCGAACCTTTAATGTCGGCGCAGTCAACCGTACTGCGGTAGCTGTAATGCAACCCCGAACGGCGAGCAACGTCGCAGCTCGCTGGGACGCTCCCTCTCGTCGGTTTCGCCGAGGTCTCCCTGAAAGAGCCTTCAAAGTCGTAGGTGTTAGCTGCTGAGCCATGCCTGAGCTCTCACGGCTGCTCTTGTGGACCCTGGAGTTTCGAGTTTACGCTATCTCTGTTGCACTCGCGGACGTGCTGCCTGTCTCGTCGAGCTGCTGGTTAACTGCATCGTGGTCGTGGCGGTCGAGTAACCGTGTGTTTATTCCACTACGTACTTCACGAACCGAGTCGTCTGACAAAAATCAGTTCACCGTTCGTCTGTCTAGATCGCCGCAACACCCTTTGTCTGGCATGTTTCGTAAAGTATGTACGTTAATTATTGATTGGGATGTGTGGCTTTTCTTATGCTGCGAAATAGCATTTCACTGCACTCTGTTCTGCCAGATCGTTATAGGCAAAAAATAGGACGCGTTGTTGTTTGGGTATGATGCCGCATGGGTGTGCGGACGCCGTGTCGGTCACGTTCGCACCGGCGCAGCAGTTCATGCGTTAATACGGATTGTTTGCTGTACCTATCCGACGTTTTCGCTTTTTCTTTATTGTAGGTGATGTTTTGACGCATCTTTCAAGTTTGCTTACTCTGTCAGACTTAACGGTTCCGGCGTCCATTCCTGTTAAAAGGAGGCTGCACGATGGAAGGACATTCCCACGTATGGGAAAGTTACTGCGCACTTAATTACTCCAGAGTGAGGAGATAGATCAATTATTTCATGCTTGCGGTTTATGGCCTTGCTAGCTCTGCTATCATTTCTCGGCATTGTACCGGCCGCTGTTTCCCGACCACCGGTGAATGCCCCGAACGGGATGCAAGCCCACCCGAACAAGCCGGCATTTGGATTGGGTGTATTTGTTGAAGCTTCTCGAAATGACGAGGGCTCCCGTCGCTTTTTGTTTGTTTTCCCTCATCGAGAGTATTATTTCCCCACCCATGTACTACTACAGAAGCACTGCGAAGTGCGGAAGACTAATATTCCAATGGGGCTGGCGGGGGGTATTTTACGAAGTGTCCCACTCCCACGCGAAGCGCTGTTGGCGTATTTCGTGAAAAGGAACGATGGTGACCAAGCATAATTAACGCAAGTCAGAGAGATAATTTTGGTTGGGGCGGGCATGGTGAAAAAGTCCTCATTCAAGAGCCTGACATTCTTCAGCGCAGCACTTGTCGAAGACGCCGTAGTAGTTGCCTTTCCTTCCCCACGGGCTTCCGCACGGGAAAGCTACATTGTCGATTCTGAAGGCCTTCAGTGATTACAGTTGGCTTTAAGAAGAAACGTTTTAACAGTATCCACTGGAGCTCTGTTTGGTCGGGCTTGTTTTCCGAGAACAAAGCTAGCCACTTTTGTGTGTTTACACACACGCCCAAGGAAAGTGTCCCAGTGACGCACGCTTCAAGAATGTTGACGATGTTTGGTCGTGTGTTAGCGAACCACTTTACTAGTCGAACTGCGGAATTTCTTGCACGGCGCAGATGTTTTTGGGAGAGACGTCGCTGAGAAGGAAGAGAGCAGTCTCGTTTTGTGTTCGGTAAAGAATCGTTGTCAACAAGCGCAAAAAGACTTGCGCACTTGTAACAGGCCATGCGGAAGGCCGTGCTCGTAGCAGGTGCGTTTAATTGTGCGCATTAGTGAACAACCTTGCCCGAGAAATTCCAAGGTATTTTGCACAGGTACTGCAGCGCGTTGACGATTACTGTTGTCAGTTTGTTCACCGCTTGTTAAATATAAATAAGCGAGAACGAGTTCACGGAACTCGCTAGTTACTACACCGCGCGTGAAACCCCAATAGTTTTGTGCATGGTGCTGATCCAGCCGTTGCGCTTTCGCAGTCTGGGTGGAACAGCCGGTGCCATCGCCACCTGTCCTCTGGAAGTGGTGAAAACGCGCCTACAATCGTCGGTGGCGAACTTTCACTTCGCCGGGCCCGGCGGTTCCCCTGCGGCAGTCCAGTCTCTGGCTGAGCGCCTGGGCCTCAATGCCTGCACGTGCACGCCGACCCCAACGGGTGGAAGTGGCGGCGGCTTCACTACCTCGGTGATCAACACCAGCAACGCGAGGGCGCCCTCCATAGGAATATGGCGCTGCCTGAAGTGAGTGTCCGCCGTGTGTCTCGCTTATTCTGTGTCGCAAGCCCCTTTAGATCCATCGTCAGTCTTGCTTCCAAATTTGAGCTAGTAATTGCCATTTTGTAACCGGCTAGGTGACTTCAGTAACGTTGGGGTTCCAGTCTTCATAGATACTGTGAATGTGACACCAGTGTCAATTAGCACATATAGAGAAAGTTAACAACCCTACCTATCTTTCATTCAAGCTGGATATCATGGCCAGAGACCATGGGTTTTACAAATCACATAGTCGACACTGACTGTCTTACCTTTTGGGTCAGCAAATTGGAAGGCTCATAATTTTATGTTACAGTGCTGTATGCCAGGTTGTGAAGTTCATAATACTGTTGAAAGTGAATTTCATAAAATTCAGCAGTTAAGGAATATGGCATAAGCTATATGGTATTTTCAGCACTCCGTTGTGCTAACAGTGGAGTCATTCGTGACATTATTTTGTGCATTGTCGGCCTCCATTTGGTCTGCCAATTCCGAGTTGTGCTCAGTGCATTGGGTTAATACAAATATTTTAGTAGTAAAAAAAAAATGCCCTGGCTTATATCATTCTCCAAAATGTATGGGTTCTACTAAATGAAAGTAAGTTTACTATGAAAAGTGTCAAGTTCTTGCCTTTGTTGTTTGCATTGAAAAGCTAGCAAGATTGCTGGAAGTTAATCTTCCCTCCTCTTTTGCGACTTATTTGTGAGTGGCCAATAAATTAATTGTAAAAATAGACACCAGAATAGCAGTAATTTGCTAGGATTAAACTTTGCAGGTCAGTGTTAATATGCAGCACTTGCAATTGTGCTTGGACCTGTTATTGTACACAACCAGGAGATGCATACAAGGAAGCAGCAATGTGTAGACTGTCCATTATGACATTGTCAGATACAGGTTGTCACCCGAGTGTCACTACACAGGCGATATTCATCCATCTTTAACACACAGCGGTTCTTAAATGAAATGCTGAACCACTTGCAAAGTCAGGTTGTGTGGTGCATTGCGAGTCATGGGTAATGCTGCGGTAGCGCAGTCGTTGCTGTTTGTGTTGCTGCTTGTACAGTGGTGCATCTGCACATGTCTACCGTACCCTTTTGCGCTGCCACAGCTCTGCACTCGCACAGCTGCCCGCGCGTGGCCATTGGCTGCTTCGGCGATTTCTGACACTGACATTTTCTCTCTCTCTCTCTCTCTCTCTCTGTCTTTACCCCCAACTCAATCCAGGCAAATAGTCGAGATGGAAGGCACCAAGGCTCTTTTCAAGGGTCTCGGACCTAACCTGGTCGGAGTGGCGCCTTCGAGGTACATCATTTTTGACAGCTGCTGCCGCTGCTGCTGCTGCTGCTGATTGGGGCATGCGCAGGCGCACCCCTTTTTTCCTATTTTGCCCTAATGTCTTCTTCTAGCAGTCGTCCACTCACACCATTGTTGCCTTCCATGTTTTACCACACCAGGGCCATCTACTTCTGTACATACTCCAACTCCAAGAGCATCTTCAACGAGCTTCTTCCTTCGGATACTCCCATTGTACATATCTGTTCGGCAGCCAGCGCTGGTAAGACTCTAGAATTGCGCGTAGTGGTTCAGTAGTTTGTTGCTGTTACTGCTCCATTTCCTGTTTGTGTTTGTCAATGCACAGTGGTGTTATGCTTCAAAATGTGTGTGCGGTCCAAGCTGCAAGTGCACTGGTGCTCTAATCATTATGTGTATTATTGGAAGCGTGGATCCATGGTGTGCTTGCAACTGTTGTCTTTTCAGGCTTTATGTCCTGCACGGCAACCAACCCTATCTGGTTCGTGAAGACAAGGCTCCAACTTGATCAAAGGTAAGAATCCTTCAGGGATTTTGTGGACTTTTCCCACTGTCTAAGAATGCAAGACCTTGACAAAATTACTCTGTAATTGCATGGATAAGGCAAGAAAGTAGATGTAGTTTGCAATTCATCTGTGGCATAATTTTCCAAGTACTGAAGTAACAAATTTCACTGCCATGTTTTTCAGTAATGTGGAAATGACACTGTAAAACATGTTCCCATGTACTGATTTCTGTAGTGCTGTCTAAGCATTAATAATTAATGTGTTGCTGGCCTTGCGTAGAGAAGATCGCTGTTGTGTTGCCTTCTTTTTGATCTTTAGAGGAATATATCTGTTCATGTCCCATAGTGCGTATGTGGCGTGTTACGTGTGGCTTGCTGACATGTGTAAAACACTTGCAGATGGTTGTTTACCGAGGTTCTACAAATCGCTTACAGTTACCATCACACTTATATCTGCTCCTTTCGTTTTACTACTGCATAATTTAGTAGCATTTTAAAATGAGAACTTTAATCGTTTAGGCCACACTGACCACATTCTTCAATTGTTTTCTTGGCAGGATGTATGGCAGCATCTCTGCACTGCAGTGCATTCGCGACATCTACCAGAGGCATGGACTGCTGGGCTTCTACAAGGGGATCACTGCTTCGTACTTTGGCATCTCTGAAACCATCATCCATTTTGTCATCTACGAGTTCATCAAGGCTCAACTGCGACAACGCAAGGAGTCCTCGAGGGACTCGTACAACCCTGACGTCAAGTCTACTCGTGACTTTGTACAGTTCATGGCAGCAGGTGCCGTCTCCAAGACCTGCGCCTCCACCCTCGCCTACCCCCATGGTGAGTGAATGTCGTCCAAATGGTTCCCCCCACACTGCTATCCTACTTTGTAACATTGTAGGCTGTATACAGGGTCTAACTTACACCAAGTATACTTCTTAAATCGAAATCCTACTTGGAAGACACGACTGTTCCGATAAACAGTTAATTTTACATATATTTTTAACAGGTGTATTTTTGGAGGATTGTCAGCGTGCAGCGGCTGCACACCAGTGCGAGCCGTGACGTCACATTCACCGTGGTGCAAGTGTTTCTGTCCCCTTCACATTCCACTCTCTCCCTGCCGTAAAGGCGCTGGGACGTGCCCCCTTTAGGGGCTCTATCCCACCCAGGAGTATTGTTCACTGCTGGTGCTGTTCATAGTGGTTGTAGTGGTTCTAGTAACCGTAGTGGGCGGGGGGCTGAGCGGGTTCAGAGATGCCAGCGACGGCCGTTGTTGGCATGCCCGTTTCAGGTGCATTAAACGTTTCAGGTGCATTAAACGGCGCCAAACGTCACCTCCTCTTGTTCACGGTGCAGCAGCTAGACGTGGCAGTTTGGTTTCCCACTAGTTTCTGTCTGAAATGAAGGTTGTGTCTACCGATGTCAGCACCCAATCTTCCAGTTTGGATGAAAATCTCGGCTGGAAAAATTTTGTTCAGTATCCCTTTAATTTCACGGAGCCTTAAAAAAAAACTGGAAAAAAAAATTAAACGGGGCACTTATCTTAGCATAGATGAAATAATCCAAGGTTGCTTAACAAGCGTAACAGTTTTTCTATTGAATATTTTTCATTAGTGTTACTGTTATAAAGGTTAGTTAAAACTTATCACATTGGCAGTTATTTTAGCATGAAATAAATATTCCAACGTTTCAGAACAAGTGCCACAACTGATGCATTGAAGATCTTTCGCTAGATTTACTAATTAATAAGTTAAGTAATCTTTGTTTATTACCCAGCTTGGCTGATCGGGAAAATATCCTGACGGGCTGCGTATGGTTGCGAACAATACTGGGCCAATCTGACACGTGTAGCACATATGTTTCATATGTTTTTTTTTTTTTAATACTAGGCGCATGTTAGGTGAAACACCCTATACTATAGATGGACATGCTGAGTCTTGGAAAATTATCACTATTGTGTTTAGCTTTGCGGCGCGCTTAATAGAGCCAGGCAAGGTGTGCTCAGAAGACAAGTTCCGAGATAGTACAAGCTTCAGGGTTAGTACATAAATTCTACATTTCAATTTACCACCAGTGTTTCTCCTTGCAACTATTTTGGTATTATACTTTTTACAACATTTTGCTTGTCATGTGTTCAAGGGCTTCGCATGTAAAAAACATTGATATCTTCTAATTGTGATGCATGATGTATTGTTCCTGGAGGAGAATGACGCATCATTGTATTCACCGATAACCTTAACTCGTGCTAATCACGACACGAACCCACCGCGATAACCCAGTGACTAAGCTGTTGCATTGCCATGCTCGCGAATTCAGGTTCGATTACCAGCCATGGTGGCCATATTTTTATGACGGCGAAGTGCAAAATTGTCTTCGGTCTTATGTTTAGGTGCACATTAAACAAACCTCGGGTGGTCAAAATTAATCTAGAGCCTGCCACTATAACGTGCCTCACAGGCATATATATATATATAGAGAGAGAGAGAGATTTTGGCCTGTAAAACCCCACAATTTAATGCAGGCTGCGACTTTAATTTACATAGAAACATTTTGCTGACTGTACAAAAACCACCAAGGAATGTTATTTGAGACTTCCGAACAGGTAGCACTCGTGTCCATGGTAGTCAGTCTCAACATACTTGAATTAAGTTTTTTCGTACATGTATGTTTATCACCGGTGTTTTACCGGGCAACTTGTGCTCTGCACAAGAGCGCCGTGCAGCAGGCTGTCGTGCAGCTTCAGGCTTTAGCAGCTCCCTCCGAGTTGTACTGTATTCCCCGCGCTGGCCATGTTGCCCATAGAGGCTTGCTGCGGGGGAGGCATTTCTTTTCCGTGCAGACCTTCCGAAAATAGCTGCCCACAATCTCCTCTTTCGGGAGATAAGCGGAATACTGCTTGTCACATTAGGACCAGAGGTACTGGTTTGCAGTTGCGCCCCCCTCCTCCTTTCTGATCAGGAAGTGCGGGCAATACATTTGCCTGTCCTGCAATGTCGTACCGCGAGCACCTTATCTCGCCTCCTTATCGGCCTCTTCACGTTACAGCCGTTAAATAAGCCCGTCACTGTGGGCACTTGGCTCGTATTTTTTGTGAGGGCCGCGAGCCCAGCGTATCTTTCCGGCCGCAAACAGTTCGGTTGCGTCGCCGCCGCGTGACCCCCTCCTCCAACAACCTGGTCTCCGTTATCGCCGAGGGAGCACGTGCTTTTGTTTTCTCCCACCGAACCGGGCTTGCACGTGGCGGCGCGACGACATTCGCGCGCCGTCCCGCTCACTGCAGCTGCTGCTATCTCAACGGTGCTCGCTCTGTCGCGCGCTGCCCTTCTTGTAACACCGCTTTTCAAACTGCCACTAATAACGTTGTAGCCTGCGTGTGTGCACACGCGGCCCGTGCTTGTTTCAACACTCGAGAGATTTTAACGGAAACAAGCCGCTCGAGAGCGCCACGCTTCTCAAAGGTACCGTCTCGCGTCTTCCAGTGCCGGTCGGAGTATCTTACGAGCGAAGCTCCGCAGTTTTTATGGCACATTCTGACGTTACCGACTAGTTATTTGGAATTCGTTTGCGGCAAGGAAACTCTGTGGAGTTCATCCACGGTCGAGGTCAGGGGCGTAGCCAATGGCCCCCCCCCCCCCCAAATTTTTCAGTTTTGCTTGCGTATATATACACGCACACATACAAACGCACGCACGAACATACATAAAGTATGGTTGACCCCCCTCCCTCCCCCCCCCCCCCGAAAAAAATTCCTGGCTACGCCCCTGGTCGAGGTGTAGCCTCATTGGCAGAATCTCGCCGCGGTGCAGCTCGAGCAACGGTCCTGCGTTGGAACGCCGCGTCACAGCGAGTTCTTAAGCGAGTGGAAATTTGCCGGCTGGCTTATTGGCTGGTCAGACGAATAGCACAGGCATTGTGCAGCAGCCCGTGCGTAACATTGCCCGAACTCAGTCACGAAGCAAGTCATATTTGGTGTCGGCGATAGCGCTGCTTGTGACGGAGTCGACGGACTCTTGCCGGCGGCACCTCCACCTCCAGGCAAGCGCTGTTTGTCACCACTTCCGTTTCTGTCGCGATTCCGTTGATTCCGTCGCACAGTGAACCCTCGTCGAATCGTACCACCGAAGCACGCTCTTCCGTCGCGTTGTAGCCGTCCAAGTGACCATGCAAGTGACTGCGCAGCTGCATGCCGCCTCCGACCCTTTCCCCTTCGGCGCCACGGTGCCGATAAGAGGAGGCGAGTGCTGTTATCGCGCAATGCTCGAGGTCACTTGTGCATCTGTGTGTGACTGCGCTCGCGTGTCAACAAGTGCCCTTCGTCGGGGGTGGCGAGGGACGAAGCAGTTCCGGGAGTGGCGCCGTACACGTGATGATAATGACATGCACTGATAAAGAACGCCCTCTCCGCGATACAGTGGATGTCACGACAATTAAGCCTCCACTCGTGAGGTGCGCGCTCGAGTTTCTCTCGAGGTCGTGCGTCAGAAGAGCGCTATTTTCTGCACGAGCGACCCGCTGGCGCTCTCATGTTGTGGTGGTTTGAGGAAAGACGCTTGATTGGGCAACGCATCCGGGAGCACGGCGCAGTGTTGTTGGTGGAAGGAGAGGCTCGAGAAATGAGTAACCGGGAATCGAACGCAGTACCTCCTGCATTGGAGGTGGACGCTTCACCACCGCTGCGGCGGCGACGGTTACAAAAACCGATGCATTCTCAAGCTTTCGTACCTTCAAGACGTCGCAAGGGGTATTGCGAATATTCGCGCACGCATTTGTCGCTGGAATTTATTGCGTCGTTATGAAAATGCGCCTTCCTAGTACATAAGTGTTACGAAAGCAGGTGGATCGCACTCTTTATCTATCTCTCAGAGCACGCGCAGAGGCTAAAGCTTTTTTTTTTTTTTTTTGATCACCTAAACTGTCTTGTGAAAAAGAACTTATAACACACGCAAGGCGGTAAATTCGCTGCAAAAAATGGATGTCTTGCGGAAAGAACTTCCAAATGATTCATCAGTACGAGGTGTTCTTGCGTGGGAAATTAACTCATGCAGCACTAAAACATCTTTTCCGCATGCTTGGACGTTTTCTCTTCCAGTGTGGATGAAGCCTACAGGTGACTATGAGCTTGTCTAAGTAAATTACGCGTCCGCAGTCGCTAAATCAGCCACTCTAGAACCAAGTTAAGCGTTTATATAGCAACTATTTTGCATTCAGTTGGTATGAAATACTCGACCCTGCAATTCCGGCGCCAAAGCGGCTGTAAGTCCGCCGCGGTGCTGTCGCGGTTATGGTTCTCGGCTGCTGACCCGAACGTCGCGGACTCGATCCCGGCCGCGGCGGTCGCATTTCGATGGAGGTGAAATGCTAGAGGCCCTTGTACTGTGCGATGTCAGCGCACGTTATAGAACACCAGGTGGTCGAAATTTCCGGAGCCTTCCACTACGGCGTCCTTCATAATAGTATCGTGGTTTTGGGACGTTAAACCCCAGATATTATTAAAGCGGCTGTGATGCGAGAATGTCGCTTAAATTGGTGACGTCACACTGACCGGCTTTAACGTTTTCGTCACTACATTCTTAGAGGGACACTAAAGTGAAACAATGAATCAATTTAAACTGATAAGTTATTATTTCAGGACTGTATTGTCGCTGATTTTGCCACCACATGTGTCTTAACAGATCAGAAAATGAAGCTCAGTTTCCCTTTTTAAATTTCGCGCTGAAATCTCATGTCGGCGTGACGTCACGGATTTCGAAGTGCTTTTTCGGGTTTTTGCCTTATGGGCCCAACAAAGCTGAACGTTGGTACGTTAACTCTGGCCCACTCAGAGAGCAATGTACAGTACTCACGGATTGAAACGCGACATCAATTTTTTTAGTGTAACGACTGGTGCGCGCAATTGCTCGAAATAGCCACGTCATGTCGCGACGAATCTGGTCTCTCAAGATAATGTTGGCTCTGGTCTACGCGTTCAAATCGAAATCACGCTGATATGACCCGATCAGAAGACGGTGGAAACAAGAGTATGTGCGTTACTTAGCCCTAAATTGTACTGTTTCAGTTCGTGAGTACTGTGCTTAAAGGGACACTAAAGACAAATAACAATTTATGTCAGAGTGAAAGCTCAATGTATGACAACGTCTAAAACGGCAATATTATCAACAGCAGTGCCCTACTTACCGAGAAATTAAGCTAAATGTATCACACGACGAGCGCCACGAGCGGCACATTTTCAGAATGATCCCGATGACGTGAGAGTTCGACTACAATTAATCACTCGTAATCAAACTAGCTGCAATAAAAGAACCTTCCGTGCATCAAGAGACGTAATAAAATGCTGCTTGTTCGTTTCTGTTTGATTAATAGATAAAAGAACCTCTTTGGCATTGCCATGGGAAACGGCGCGCGTGGTTCAAAGGTTCCGTTTTCGCCGAACTGCGCTTCGCCCATGCTTCGCCCGGCACCCTGCTTCGCTCACGCGGTCGCGTCTCAGTGGTAGTTTCGGTATCGCGTACTGCCGCGTGTGTTTTGCGCGCTCGTGAAAGTCGCTCTGATAGAAAGTTCGGCAAAATGCCGCATCCATGTGATGTTGCCGAATGCCGGAATGGCGCCCGCCGCCAGTGCACGCCGCTGCGCAGTAAAGGCGGGCAACGTTGGGCACGGCAGCAGTGACGTGAGACACCGCTTTCAGGCGGGTGATTTGAGGTGCGCTAAGGCGATGCGGACCACTAAAACGTGATTTTATTTCAAAATAAGCACTTCCTTGGCACAAAAGTAGCACTACGTGGTTTCTAGACCGCTATTTCAACAGTCAACGTAGACTTAATATTTGCCTTTAGTGTCCCTTTAATTTTTACCAATGGAGAACTATGTAGGCCCTGACAGTCTCCGTCACAATCTATGACGTCACAAAGAGTTGGGGCGGGAACTGTCATCGTCACCTGCATTTTCTTTCTCGCGTCGAGGGTTGTGCTTTCGATATTGCGAAAGAGTAACTTACTAATGCAGGAAAAAATCGTTTTTTTTTTTTTAGTTGTACTTTGTCTCAGTTCGCTCAAACGTTCGTAGTGCGTGATGCCTTTTAGAAGTGCGAAAGCTCCGTTGACACGCAACACGAGGTATGCTCTCCAGTGATAATCACCGGAGCATAAATGAGCTCTGCGTACGTGCAAAGTAGGTGAGGGGTGAAGAAGCGTTTGATACGCCCTTTCCCATTTCTGCCGTCAGCCTTTCTATGCGTGGCGCGCGACACGTAGGCTGTTGTTTGGTTCGTTGACCCACTTTTGAGGCCGCCCCCGTGCATCTCCGGGGGCGCGCGCTTGGCTGCATAGCTGCGTCGTGATTAACGTATGCCAGCCCAAGTATTCCATGGCTCAGTTTGCGACAGGTCGCTGTTGCAGCTCGAAATATGTTTGTGTGTCCCGGTTTACTACGCGATTAGCCGCTCGCATTACGGGCAGGCAGGCAGGCCTTCCAAATATAACGTCATATATATGTTTCGGAAATGCCGGTAGCCTTCCGGTTACGCCGGTGTAACCAGCGATCGGCCGGAAGAATTTCCTCCGGGCTGCGCTTCCGTGGGCACATGTCGCGGCGGCGCGTTGTTTTTCCGCCCTTGGGCTCGTCCTTCGAAGGAATGGGTCGGTGTACGACGCGCGCCCGCTCGCCCTCTGGCGGCCGCCTGCGATGGCCTTTCGCGTTCGCCCTTGCGGTGGGGTGAGCGAACGCAATTGAGCTCAGCGTGGCTCGATTCGGGCATGACGCGGCCGTCCGTCGGTTTGGCCCATTTGTTGTTTCCTCTGGTTTTCATCCTCCGCTGCACAAGGTTACGGGTTCGATTAGCGCCCGCCGTGGTCTGAATGGGAGGAGGTTGCACATTCAAGAATCTAGTGGAAAGGCGTAAAGACGAAGAATGAACTGGGTTGTTTTTCCTTTACGGGTTTGTCATTTCTGGCCCATTACGGTGCGAGATTACCGTAGTTTTTTGCGTGGCTTCCTCAGCGTTGCACGCTGTGAAACTGTGCGTGTACTGTTCTCGCATTCCGCCGGTTCTTGCTCGGCGCTAGCGCATATCGTGACCTTTGACATGCGCGCCATGGCGTCACTCAGGGAGAACAGGACCGTCCCTTGCGATATGCGCACTCATAATTGTTAATGGCTGCGCCGTCCCTGCCGATCCTGCTCGGCGGGAACGAACTCGGGTCTCCCTTTCCGGAGGTTCACTGAGGTACGGGGGCGGAGTCACTTTTCTTTTTGTTGTTGTTCGTTTCCTAACGTCACTTCAGTTTCCTCTTTTTTTTTCTTCATTTCTTCTTTTTCGTGTGCAGCGGTTGTATGTTTTCCAAAGTCATTGTTCTTTTGCGCGGGTAGGAACAACACTGCAGAGCATGGAGCCGACAGCGCCGGCAGGCTCACACGGGCACATTCGATCACAGGTTTGATGACGACATAGTCTGAGGTGCTGCATGGTCACTTTTAATCGCGATTTGGCTAACCAGTGAGCCAAACTCGATTCGTGTCGGCCCTAGTCGCGATCAAAAGTGTCCGTGCGACACCGGTATTATGACACAGTGTGAAAGCAAGCTTGACGGTACGCAGAAGTTCCAGCCATTGTGGCGACCGCTGTTATGACGGTGGATACGCAGGTCGTAGGCGCACGTAATATTTCCGAAGTTATTTACATCAGTTCCTCTGCGAGATGCTAAAAAAGGCTTGCAAGGATTGGCTCCAAGGAATCCAAGGAATCCAAGGCTCCAAGGAATCCGTGTAGGGTAGCAAACCGGGTACAACCTGGTTAACCTCCCTGCCTTTCCTTCGCTTTTATCTCTCTCTCTCTCCGAAGTTATTGTCGTGATCTATTTCGAACATAAGCCTCCTGTGTTCCCGAATAATCTGTCTTGGAAACTGGACTCGCTTGAGCGCTGGCCAGACGTCAGCTGAGTTCAGTAACGAACCCTGGAATTGAAAGTGCTGAACGAGTTGGCTGGGTGAGTGGAGTATTAGTTAATGCGCCCTAAAGATGTCAGTACGTTAGTGAGGACGCGTCCAATGTCGACCGCATCCTGGATTGAGCGTTGTACGTATACGACATCACGTTGGCCGTCGTTCCAGTACCAGACAGCTACTTGGTTGTTTTGATATAAAAACTGAGACGGTGGCCCGCGGGCTGGTCGTATGTCGTATCCATTCATTACTCGCGCGTCGCAGGCACACGAGCAATAGATCGAGCATTGTTGCAGGAACAAAAGCAACAAACCGTGTATCATTGCCGTGTATCGTTGCCACCGTCGTAACAGCCGACACCACGACGGCTCGAACTTCTGCGTGCCGTCGAGCTTGCTTTCACCGGTGTCGCACGAACACTTTTGATCGCGGTCGGGGCCGCTCCGGATCGAGTTTGCGATTTGGCAAACTTCCGCGCCAATAATAACAATAATGCCAAGGAAATATAGGGGATGTTATTAGTGGTAAATCTAATGTAAATGTGAAGAAAGAAAAGTGGACGAAAAGATAACTTGCCGCGGGCAGGGACCGAACCTGCGACCTTCGAATAACGCGTCCGATGCTCTACCAACTGAGCTACCGCGTCGGCCATTCCCCCCGTCCACTTTATGGGGTATATATGTGCATTTTCCACTTTCCTTCATTCATAGCGAGGGTCTCGTTCTGGCAGACTTGGTGTTTTCAGGTAGTATGCGAGGGATTATTGTTCAGCTGCCAGCTCTTAATAAGTTCACGTACTACGTGACGCCAAATGACAGAAAAAGAGTGTTCCACACTCGCCGTCATGGCTACTGGCGGCGCTGACTGACACTACACGCTTAAAATGCACATATATACCCCATAAAGTGGACGGGGGGAATGGCCGCCGCGGTAGCTCAGTTGGTAGCGCATCGGACGCGTTATTCGAAGGTCGCAGGTTCGGTCCCTGCCCGCGGCAAGTTATCTTTTCGTTCACTTTTCTTTCTTCACATTTACATTACATTTGCTACTAATAACATCCCCTATACTTTCCTTGGCATTATTGTCTGTTAGTTCTCATTAATATTGTGTATAACAAAGAAAAAAACGAGCCCTTAAAATTTCCACTTTCCTTCATACTACAGAGGAGGCACAGACCCACACCCTAAGGAGCTTCGCCCCTAAAAGCACCTTGCATAGAGGAGCGCGGCGTTGGTAGACCACACGACAGAAAAGACGCATGCTTATTTCAAAAAGCATGCAGCCGCTCCGCGCGAGACATAAAAATGAAAATGACGTCAGAAAACAAACAGAAAGCAACGTGGTTCCGCCCCCGTCCCTCAGTGCACCTCCGGAAAGGCGACCCAACGACCCAACGAACTGCTCGACCTCGGACCCAGGGTTGATGGGCGCCTTCAGCGACCCCCACGCGTTCTTTCGCCCGCTCTCAGCCGGTGCACTGTGTGTTGCCTGCTCGTTTAAGCGAGCGACCTTGGACTCCTCTCCAGTTACGCAACAGCTGTAGAGCAACTTTCAGCTGCCTCTAGTTAGCTGGGTAGCTGTAGCGTATACGTTCGCCACGCTCCGCACGCTGTGTAGCAGCCCTTTTACTCGATGACTGGCTTTGTTATGTTGGTCCATGTTGTGTTCTGCCGTTGGGTGTCCGTTGGCGCGCTCCTAAAAACAGGCTTCTGTCCGGTTTTTCCCGGCTGGTTTTGTGCTGAGCCGCGTGAAAGGTTTATTTCTAAACGGGCACGTTGCTCCGCTATGTTTACCTGCAGCCCGTTTCTTGGGCTATTTGCGCTCGCGACTTGCCGCGCACCGCCAGGCGACTCCCGATTGACAGCTGTCGCCCGAGAGTGATGGGCCTCGTGCAACGCGTGCTTCTCGGGGCTGCAGAGTTGCCAGATGGTACCGAGCTAACAAGCAAATAACCTTCGCAAAAGAAGCGGAAATTTAATGAATTAATGAAAAATTAATTTAAGAAAAAAATGTCACTCAAATACGGAGGGTAGTTAAAAAATAACTTTAATTATTTTGTACACTGAAAATATGCACAACTACGAACGAAAGCACATATTTACTTTTGACATTGTCTCCAGGGTCTCCATTCGGTTGAATGCACGTTTTCCTGTGCATGATTAAACTTCACTTGTTGATTCCCCCAGCGTATGTTTGACTTGAACACTCAACTGCTCAGTCATCAACAAGTGCGCTATTAGTAAACGACAAACGCGCTGCTGGTGAACAACGTGATGATCACTAAACTAATTGTATTTGCTGTAAAAATGAAAATAAGTCCAAAAAAACGCGACAAGCGACTGGAAAATTTTGCAAGCGACTCGGCGAAAAAAGAAGCCCAAATCCGCTTATTATAAGCGGAACTGGCAACTCTAGTGCGCTGCCGACGCATCCGCGCAGGCTTCTGTCCCCCAACATTCCCGCTGCCTCCTTTCGCCATCTCGAGTCGAAGCTGTAAGAATGTTTACGAAAGAAATAGCCAGGAGCTCTTCCCCAATTGGGGAAACGTGGGCAAGCATGGGCGTGCCTGGCGTACTGCTTTTATTTTAGTTATTTATTTATTTTGCCGCGGAAGTATATTGCGAGTAGAATGTGCTCTGTTGTGAACAAAGGGTCAGAGGTGTCCAATCCTCGTGGTCGGCTGCAACTCGTTTTCGTTTCTCAATGTTCGAACATTTTCGCGCCGGTCCCTTTCTGCCTCTCGATCAAGCGGCGACCGGATGCAACAACAACAACAAAAATCCGTGACGTGAAAATCGCGAGTAAGTAGAGGGTAGATTACGCCGAACAAACATGATGTGCGGAATAGCCGGCGCGCGCCCCCTTTCCGAGATAGAACAGAGAATGCCGGAGAACTCCGTTCTGAAAGAAAGGCTCGACGGCCTCTATACGCTAAATGTAGTTATGCGCTAATTCGCCGCCACCGGCGAGTATCGACCTCCAGAACAGCCATCTTAAGTTTGTTTAATTGGGATGGTGTCGCAGCTTTCGTTGCGTCCCTTGACAAACAAGTGCAATGGGTATATGGGTATATAGCCAGGAAGGGTTCGACCGATTGTGCATTGCGGTTGGTAGGTATAGAATAAAAATGGAACGGGTTCTGAGTTATAGCCACCGTTCATTGGGGACACTGTTTCCATTGTGGTTACACGCACACACTGACTTTTAACGATGACGAGCTGTGACGTATCGGAGGGCGACTAAGCGATTCGCATCACGGCCGGACGTTGCGTACTCTTCAAGCGCATCGTTCGCTTAGCGTCACCCAGCTCACTGTCGGCACTTGTGACATCGTGGGAAGTGATGCATATCGCGGTCGAAAATGTTTCTGCCCTGACTACGGCAGACGCGTCCGTCAGCCGAGTCCTGCACAGCTGGTCGACGGCTGTACTGTTCACTGGGAGTGGACTCAGCTGGAATGGAAGACGCGCAGGTATATTTCACGAGCCTCGGTCGTCGGTATTTGACCGAACATGTTTTCTTGCGTAACGCTCTTCTCCGTCCGTCTGGCTGGCGCCTTGAATGCGCTTGCGACACGTCTCGCGTAGTGGTTTCGCAAGCCGTTTAGGTGCGCATGCATGCTCTTCCCACCCGTCCAGAAATAGCGCTGGGCGGCGGTTGCCCCCGGCCGTTCCCGATGCTCCTCGCAATGTTGTGACGAGCCTTTGGATTGCTCCTCGATTGCGCTGTATGCTGATCGCTGTGGTTTGGGGGGTTGAAAGCGCCTTCTCTCTTTTGCTCTTGAGCTCTGCGAAGTTACAAAGTAGCAATAGCTTGTACGAATTGCTGACATGTCTCAAGTCATTGAGGGGGAAAAGTCGGATCACTTCACGGGCGTCCTCGATCCGTTTGCCCTGCATGTGTGTTTGACGGACGGCGTGGTTCGCAAAAAGCTAGCAGCCACCTCACGTACGTAAAGTGCAACGTGGACTGCACGTGCTCTGCAGGGGCGCCGGCGCCCAGAGCACGTGCAGGCCCTCAAACATGTTCGTAGGAAAAAAAAAATCGACAGATCCCATGCGTTGTATGAATCGGTTTTATGCGAAGCAGTCAGCGAGTACTTCTATGCTGTATTTTATGGCTTTGAGCCAAGCGTTACGAGGTGGATCGACGTGTTTTTGTAAGTGTAATAGGCTGTGTGCACATCGTGGGCTTACCAGGCACGTCGACAACACTGGCGCTTAAAGGGCAACTTATGGTGCGACTTAGCGTCAGCCCTCACGTTAGTGTACATACGTCAGTATTATCGAAACTAAGTGCACTTTATGATGCAGTGATGTGAATGTCATACGTAACTTTCGTTAAAGGGGTCATGAACCACTTTTCCAAGTAATGATCTAATGGCCTCAGTATCGGAGTGTACTGCCTCCCGAATCGATTGCCGCAAAAATTTCTCGAATCCGTCAAGAATCAGCGGAGTTACGGGGGTTTGGCGCACGCTCCCAGCGCTTTCTCTCTTTTCTCGTGCCGGCGAGCGCACTGGAAGCTAGACAGGGAGGGATGGTATGGGGGAAAGAAGTTACGCCAGCGCGCGTCATGAAACGCGATCGCTCTCCCGCTGTGATTCGCTTGCGCGAGTGCGGCTACCGTGTACTGAGGAGGGCGCCGGCAAGTGACGGCACCCCGCGGCAAGAAGCGCATCTGATCCGAACGCCGCTCTCGATTTACGTCGGCTATCGGCCAATAAGCGTGCTATGTCTCTGCGACGTACAGCGGACAGACGCCCCGCCCACCGACGAGAGTGAGAACCGGCCTCTGTTTGAAAAGAGGGTGCCTGGGGAAACGGCAACTTCGCGCTCCGCTTGTGGCCATTACGCGGCGCGCACGACTGTAATATTTGGCAGAGCAGTTCATAGCCGTGTCAGCTTTCCGCAGGATGTGTTTTTTCAATCAGCCCAAGGGGTGCTTCATGACCCCTTTAAGCAATGCTTCAATGTAGCTTGTTGAATCATAGGAATACGAATGTAATGTTTAATAGACTGCTATAAAGGCGGCGCCAACACTGAAACCACAGACGTTAACCTGACATTATGCCTGTGTCATAGGAATACAGATGTAGTGTTTATTGCTTTCTTGTAAAAATAGATAGATAGATAGATATAGATAGATAGATAGATAGAGATAGATAGATAGATAGAGATAGATAGATAGATAGATAGATAGATAGATAGATAGATAGATAGATAGATAGATAGATAGATAGATAGATATAGATAGATAGATATAGATATAGATAGATAGATATAGATATAGATAGATAGATAGATAGATAGATATAGATAGATATAGATAGATAGATAGATATAGATAGATATAGATAGATATAGATAGATAGATATAGATAGATATAGATAGATATAGATAGATAGATAGATAAATAGATAGATAGATAGATAGATAGATAGATAGATAGATAGATAGATAGATAGATAGATAGATAGATATGCGCTTACTACCAGGGGATACGACCGCAAATAACACGCGTGTTGCTTTCGCACCGTAAAATCACAGTCCTTACCATATGTAATTAATCCATCGACAAAAACTTTTTTAATCACTCACGTGGCGCTCTTTGGACAGACGTAGCCCTCGCGCAAATAAACTGCGTACACTGTCGTCATCATCGGCCATCAGTATCGGAGGGCTTGTGTCGAGTGAGCTACCACCCGAACAACAATCAAATGAATGATCAATGTCAGGTCTCTTCTTTTCTGTTTGAGCGAGCGGTTTTTCCTTGTAGTTCGCAGTAAATAGAAGTCGTGTTGCATGCTACGTGCACGTGTGCCCATGTAACTGCCTTGGCAGCTTCGAACAAGCGCCCTCGTGGCGATGACGCGGCATGCGGAAAAAGACTCCGCCGGAGCTGTTCGTATCGATTGACTGGGCGGAAGTGACCGGTCTGCTCGGCCGGCGCCGTCTCGGTGTCTCCTTGCATGAGGTGACATGCCGGGACGACAGAGGCTCGCTTTGCACTATATATGCAATACGAGTGAGCTTGCGCTGGTCATGCATCGAGCCCCGTGACCCGTCAGCTGCTCAGCGGGGAAAGTTGCCACCTGAGAGAGCCTTGGTTGAAGGGACACTAAAGAGAGAAACGATTTTTCTCCCATTGGTAAATTACTCTTTCACAATTACAACATCACGAGACTTGCCGCGGGAAGATGCTTGGTAAGCGTAAAGACGCCCGAAAAGAAAATGCGGGTGGCGACGCCTCCTTGAAATTCCCGCACCAAATGCCGTGACGTCATTGATTTCGACGGTGTCTACTATAGGTCCTACGTATAGTTCCTAAGCAGTAAAAATGAAGTGCAGTACTCACGGATTGAAACAGGACAAATTAGGGCTAAGTAAAACACACACACTTTCGTTTCCACCGTCTTCAGTTCGGGTCTTATCGGCATAATTTCGACTCGAACGCGTATATCAGAACGACTTCTTTTTGGACGAGTTGGTGCTTACATTGCTTCGGCACACTTGACTGCGGCGCATCTCGCGAAAAAGGGGCGCAGAGAGAAGCGCCGCTTCACTTTCTTCTACGCCCCTTATGCGCCACAGCCAAGTGTGCCTAGGCAAGTGTATATCAGAGCCAACATCCATCTGTAGGGACCAGATTCGTCGCGACCTGATGTGGTTATCTCGAGCAATTGCGCATACCTCTCGTTATACTTAACAAATTGATGTCGCGTTTGAATCGGTCAGTACTGTGCATTGTCCTCCGTACCAACGTACCAAGTTTCAGGAAATTTCTATGAGCCAGTGGGGCCAAAATACTAAAAGTACACTGAAATCCGTGACGTCACGCGTGGAGACCTCGCGCGAAATTTAAAAATGAAACTTTGACCTCGATTTTCTCCTCTTTTAATAAACGTGAAATGGACGAAATTGGAGTAAACTTTATCGATCTAAACCGATTCATTGTTTCACTTTAGTGTCCACTTAAAGGTGTCGATGACATGGGCCTATAAATGGACAGCCTAGGACCTGACCTTGGCGTACATGGACTACAGCGGATGCGTACGGTATTTGATGCCCTCAAATTCCACTGTTAATTCGGGATTAACGTGAGCGTTTGGGCGAGTTGGTAATTCATTGTCACGAAAATTTCAACAGCGCAGAAAAACACGAACGCACGAAAAGGGAGCTGACTTCCTGACAGCGCTCCCTTTTCGTCCGTTCGTGTTTTTCCGCGCTGTTGAAATTTTCCTGATGATAATTCAGGATGCTGCTTATTCGTCGCGAATTAGGTATTCGTGCTTGCACTGGACTCGTTGGCTGCCCCCTTGTGCTTGTCAGATAAGCGCATGGTTAAGTCTCCTTGCAAAGTCTTCGGCTATGCATGTACAAGCATATACCGGCTCTGCTTATCGTAGGCGTCGAAAGCACCTCTTGTAATCTGCAATCCAGTATTTGGGGAGTATTTCCGCCACACAACTATAATCGTCATCGACCTCGCGTTATCACCGCGGACCCGGCACTTCCCGGTCACGAATGGCGCGCACGTTATCAGCGCAGCGCTCTCGATAGGAAAGTGGCGAGAGCCGGGTTTTCAATAAAGGAAACGCGAGCAAGTCAGATGAACATTATTGTAGTGTAGCAGAAATACTCCCCAAATACTTGATTTTTTCTTAAATTGTAGGAAGGGGCGGAGCTGAGACCGATTGTTGCCCGTCATTGCTGAACACCAGGCTTGTCACACGCATTCCTGCAACGAATCCACAGTGCAAAAGTGATCCAGTACCGTATCTTTTAGGCTTTAGAACGCCTCGAAATTTGAATTACTTTCTTCTTGGACTTTTAACGACTGTATGGTAATGAAAACTTGATTCATCGCTAACCTGCGAGGCTGAGATGTGCAATGTTATAGCCGCCTGAGGGCATTTTTTTTTTTTCGTTATTGTGACGCAGCCCAGTGTGGCTGTAGAGTTTAACAATTAGACATAGGCGTGCGCACGGGGGCGGGGGGCAGGGGGGGGGGCGGCCGCCCCCTCCTAATCCCCTAAGAGGGGGGCGCAAAATCTGCCCCGTACATTGGCCCTTCTAGTCACCAAAGGTGGGGGGGTGGGCGCAAAATCTGCCCCATACATTGGCTTCGTAGGGCGGGGGGGGGGGCGCTGCGATGAACCTTTGCGCCCCCCCCCCCCCTGATGGGGAACCCTGCGCACGCCTATGCAATTAGTACAGGTAAAAGTAAAACGGATAGCTAAATCAGTAAACTCGTAAGCTTTCAGGAACGTTGTGCGACCCGTCCCTTGTTTACGGGGCCATTGAGGATGATTTACCTGTTGCTTTCCCACCGGTAACAGCCAGAATTGCGCTTCGCATTCCCTTCTAAAAAGCAATAGTTGCCAGTCGACGTGTATAGTGGAGTGATACTACGTACGCGTCAGCCATTCTCTCGGGAAGGGCCTCGCACATGTTCGCGGCGCAGTAAAAACGTCCAGCGATTTGTGCTGACTTCGCTGCATGGTCGAATCGTTCGAGCCGGGCTATCCTTCTCGAGGCTGCGGTTTGTCGATAGACTTCCGGGTCTGCGCGTTTTTTTTCCAGCGGCCCGGACTGAATGAATGCGTTGCCCCGCCTGTGCGAGGTGTGTTGTTGATTGCTCGTGAAAAATGCGACTGCGTTGTCTGCAAGGGAAAGCGCGTGCTTACGGGGCGGCGCCACCGGCGTGTGTGTGTGGCCCAGTTGGGGAACGCCCTTGTCTCGACAGCCTCCTCGCCCGCGCCGTACCGCGTAAACAAGTCGAGCACCTTTGCTGCTGCGCCCGGCCTGCCGCGTGCGTGCGTGCAGCTCACGCGCAGGTGGGAGACAGCGTCCAAAAACACGCACTGCTTTGCGATCTTCCGATACGCCTCCACCCGTCGCTAACGTGGGCCGCCTTCTGCGTATATGACCCGAACAAATTGCCATCTTGTTTTGACGGTTTGCTATAGCTCACGCGAGCAAAAATAAAATGCTCACGGTCTCCGCTCTTCATGGAAGCGTCGGGAATAATTTGGGCCGAGCCGCATATTGTGAGGCCTCCTTTTTTTAACCTCCGAGTCACTCGGGTCTGCTGTCGCCTTTTGACGAAGGCATTCCGGAGCCAGTGTATGTGCGCGCGGATGCTCCTGCGAGTTTATCGTCCGATATCTCGGTTGTGGGTCACGAGTGGCCTGGTGCCTTCGGAATGTCTTCCCCCCGCTTTATCTCCTCCGTAATTTCACGACTGAAACACCACGGCGCTGAAATGAACCTTTCCGTATCGTCCGCTGGGTGGGTTGCGATTGTGGTGTCGTGCGGCTTCTCTCTCTCGTAAACTTCTCATTCATGCTCCCTTCAGACAACGCTGCGATCAGACCTCGTCGCCAGTTTCCAACTTTTATCTTGTTTGTTTCTTTGTGTTGCCCCTAAAGGCCATCACGGGGAGGTTATTACATGGGGGGCATACAGTCGTTCGTAGACGAATATTAGGAGTGTTGTCTCGTCCAGGCATTGTTCATTTTGGAAAAACTGAACGAATGCGTCGGTTCCTGTCGCGCTGATTAAGCAACCGAGCAAAAGCCACCGAGAGTTTGAAACGTGAGCTTATCGCGGCCCCTGCGAGGTTGTGCGTGTCACGCCTTTGCGATAAATGGTGCCTGCTTGGAAGCGAGCCGATTCGCCTTTTTGTCGGCGGTCTCTCGACGCAGCGTGCCCAGTAACTGCTTAAAAAGCTACCCATTGAACCAGATTGAAATTTGAGCCGTGCAAGTTAGGGATGTTGCGGTGCGTCGTTCTCTCGAGGCTGCGATTGCGCGCTTCGGGCCGACAGCGCGTGCCCGGTGCGTGCACGTTGCTGCGGACGTGCGGCTGGCTCTGTTGCCAGCAGCAGGTCACTGAAGGCGGTTTTGTACTCGCTGCCAACAGGGACGCGTGCCCAGTGCGTCGCTGGCGCCGTTCTTTGCATGCCTCGTCACTCGCTTCGCGCACCGTCTGGTCTAAGGGCGCAGCTTCGCGAGCCAGCCAGGTGGCACAACCTTCGTGACGCTCATCTGCCTGCGCAGTGTAACGTGCTGTCGCATCACTGTGTGTCATCACATTTATTTCGCGTCGTTCTGTCGCGGAATATTAACGCCAGCTCCGCGGTACATGCTTCCTCGGCGGCAACCATTGTTCGAGCTCGGTGGCGTCGAAGGACGTGCTAGCGGTCGGGTGTCCACGCACTATTTGCGACACCGATTCGTCTTGATGCATCGGGGTGGCGATATAGCCTATCTCGCCACCGTCCCGATAGCGGCGGGGTTGTGCGGCGAAATCAGGTTCGCGTATACGTGCGTCGGTGCACGTCGACGCATCGCCGTGATACTGGGTCCAAACAAGGCCTATACGCTACGGGCCAGACACAACAACTCTCGCGCCAGCCGGGCACTCGAACCTGCCCTCTGTGAAATCTCGTGTGTGTCCACGTGACGCCCGCGCTTGACCTGAGGCCGCGCTGACTGCTCAGCCGGGTCGAGCCCACTCTCCGAGGAAGGCTTTGCGCCACTATCACGTGTCTTGAATCGTTAGTTACCACGTTGCGTTCAGGTTTATTACTTCCATTCTATACTCGCGGACAGCTTTTCTTGGCAATGAAGGCACCCGCAACGGTGGTCTAGTTGTTATGGTGCTCGACTGCTGACCCGCGGGTCGTGGGATCGAATACGATGGAGGCGAAAATGCTTGAGGCCCGTGTGCTTAGATTTAGGTGCACGTTAAAGAACCCCAGGTGGTCGAAATTTCCGGAGCACTACCGCGTCTCTCATAATCATATCGTGGTTTTGGGACGTTACTAATCCCGACAAACATTATTATTATTGGCAGTGAAGGGAAAACTACGGGGGCAGAGCTTCTGCACATGTGCGCCTACGCGATGTAGTCCGGTATGGCACGCGTTTCGCAGCGCTGTGGAGAGCGCAATCAGCGTTTGATATCGACGTAGACGCCGCTTAGCGTTAGAGGTACACGCAAAGGGCGCGACTTTCATCACGCGTGCAGCAACGCAAAGTGACAACGTATAATGCAAAACAAATACAAATGTGTGCTGCGTCCTCTCTCAAAGAGCTACATACACAAAAAATAAAGGAGTATTTTTTTTCTATATCTCGCGCAGAAAATACGGACACAATTGTGGAACTAGATTCATTAGCGGTAGGATATGCACGATTTGGCTCGGTAGCCTTCGCTTCATTACCGAGAAAAGTCGTCCGCGAGTATAGTCGTGCGCGATCAGCGACCGTTGGTATATGCGATAAGCGCTCGTAACTCTAGCAGGTCTACACAAATCTGCAGCAAGCAATCCATTTGTATACAATGCTTGTCCCACTTCCAGCGCAGCTTAGCGCTCCATGGCTCTAAGCAACCATATCGTATCATTCCCCCGAAAGCAGATATTTCAAACGGAGGTGACAGCTGCACCATTCCGCCGTTGCCTTGCATATTGCGCTCATTTGTGCTTTCCAGCGATTTCCGAGTGTCGCCCAGTATCGAGAAGAGGCTATCCGTCGCCTTCGAGGTGCCAACGCGTGAGAGTTGAGTGGGCGTCTCCTGGCTGGGCCAAGAGGTGCGCGTAAAGGGGACCGACTCGGAAATAGCCCTGTCGCGAGACGCGTCTTTCCACCCTCCTCGCCTATCGTAGCGGCCAAACGGGCTGTCCTGTCTCGAAGTACGGCCCGAGGGGCCCGTTTCCTTGTGAGTACTTGTGAGGTACTATCTAATGAGACGGGGGCGTTATTTGTAGCTTTTGATGGAAGTGTGCTAATTATGACCAAGTCAAAGGAATTCAAGAGGACGAAAAAGAACAACTTGCCGCCTGTTCGTACCGAAGCCACGATCTTCGAATCACATTGCAGCGTACGATAAGAGGGAGCTTCGGTGCAATGCCGAGCCGCACTTTCGAACTGTAAAGGCAGCGAGCGCCCCACTGCAGTCGTTAGAGGACGCATAACTTGTTTCACTGCTGCTCCTCGCAAGATGCAAGGTCGCGTCCTTCGGCCGCGGTGAGGCCCGTCGGCGACGGTCGATCCCCTCGCGCGTACCCTGTCGGTGCTATCGCTGGCCGTTATTTATACGCGTGATCTTTGCTTGCTTGTGCGTCGTAGCATTGTGGGCTGTTAGGCTGCGTCATCATACTCTTCGCTTCCTGGAGCAGCCAAAGTTGCTTCTGCTTGGTTTTAAATGCGAGAGCATTTCCCTAGGTGCTCATTAAAAAAAAAAAAAAGTGTTCTATAGAAATTAACCGAATCGATCGGCTTAACTCTTTGCTAACCGTGGGAAAATTGTCCACATTTTGTAAGTTTTTAGAAATCATTTTTGGTATAAATAATATTATAGATACAGCATAATATTATATATCAATATAAAGCTAAGTGATTGTACTTTGTAATGGTATTACTTAAGAAAACTTATATTTGAATATTATATGCATGAATATTTATGAAAAACAAGATTTACTAAACATTGCATAGAACGTTTCTGATGTCATGCTGCGAACATGAAAGAAAAAAAAGGAAATATTCTGAAATATGCAAAATGTTTGCTTAACAGTTATATATATATATTATATATATATATATAGATTATATATATATATATATATATATATATATATATTATATATATATATATATACCGGGTGTCCCAGCTATCTTTAGCCAAGGGTTAAAAATACAATATTAGAGGCAGGCGAGTAAAATCAGTTGCAAATTGCTGAGAGCCACCTTGCGCGCTACAGACAATTTTTGTTTTGTAATTAACTAATTTGTTAATTAGGACGATTTAACTAAATTGCTAAATATTGACTTTAGGCAAGAAATCCTGCTTGCAATGTTCGAGAGCGTCCTCAAAAACCCCAACTGCATTATTTGCGATAAAGAAAGTCTCACGTATACGATTTTTTCCAAGCTGTAAAGAAAGCCCGCGAAATACAAAAAGAACCACGTGACTAGCGCGCTCGCGCGCCGCGAGAATGCTGCCCTCAGCCGAGGTTTGAGCGAACGAAATCACCTGCGGCCGAGACTCGCCGGCTCCGTTGCAGCGGTAGGCCTATAAGTGGGCGGTGGTTTTTTGGCCCGTTGCCAGCCAGCTGCTCGCCTGACGGTGCAAGTTGTAGCGAGCGCGGGCCAAGAAACCACCTTTAACTTATCGGCCTACCGCTGCAACGGAGACGCCGAGTCGCGGCCGCAGCTGATTTCGTTCGCTCAAACCACGGCTGAGGGCAGCATCCTCGCGGCGCGCGAGCGCGCTAGTCACGTGGTTCTTTTGTATTTCGCGGGCTTCTTTACAGCTTGGAAAAAATCGTATACGTGAGACTTTATTTATCGCAAATGATGCGATTGGGGTTTCTGAAGACGCTCTCGAACTTTGCAAGCAGCATTTCTTGCCTAAAGTCAATATTTAGCAATTTAGTTAAATCGTCCTAATTAACAAATTAGGTAATTACAAAACAAAAAATTGTCTGTAGTGCGCAAGGTGGCTGTCAGCAATTTGCAAGTCATTTCACTCGCCTGCCTCTAATATTGTATTTTTTAACCCTTGGCTAAAGATAGCTGGGACACCCTGTATATATATATATTAGAGGAAAGCTTCAACGATCTAGCTCAAAAAGCGTATGAGTTTTTTTTTTTCGTCTGCCGAGTGAGAACTGCATTACTCCATCAGGTTACACGGTTATATCTTTTTTTTCCTCTGCAAATTTTTAAACACAGTAGCATATATTATATATATAGATATATATATATATATATATATATATATATTATATATATATATATATATATATATATATATATATAACGAAGAATAAATTTTCTATATAGCCTTAGGTATTTTAGCAAATTATGCTAAATATCAGCACAAAAAAAATTCAGATAGGAAACGGTAACACTGAACATGGCACCAAAACATCCTAAAGTATGGCTTCACCGCACGCAGTAAAAGTATACTCTGAATGTGTAAGCTACAAAAAGCCTTCACTTTTCAATGTCTGACACTATCGAAATAGGTGGTAGCATGTCTGAAAGCTTTAAGATGTAAAAAAAGTTTTCTAAGATTGGTCAGCCACTGGCAAAACAGGCGTTACAAGTGGCATTTGTCTGGTAGTCAAGTTTCTCGTCCTCATAACACTTTTTTGTGTCTTCTCCGCTTCGTAGTACTTGTGCTGAATGTAGTTGTTTCGGGGAGGTGTAGTTGCCCGAATAGGTGAGCAGGCAAATGACATTCGCCATCTCTGCGGCCGTGACCATTTTCCAAGAACCGTAATCTTCGGCACAAGGCTGCTTCTGCATGCTCATTTTTGTGAAGACAAATCCTGTTTATTACTTCCGCGGTGAAAAAGATGCCCAAAACGCCGATTTTCCTTGCGACACATATCTGAGGTCACGGCCGGGTGCCCTTCTTGGGCTGAACATCACTCTCTGCTGGCTGAAGGTGATGTCACCAAATCTTCACCATATATTGTTGAGACACTACAAATAAAATACATATATATGATGCCAACATCCTCACGACATTTTCATCGGCATAAAAAAAATCGACGTGCCAGAACGCGAAAAGTACTGATCAACACTTGACTGCGATCCCGGTTCGCTCTATGGTTTTTATCGTCCGGTATGTTTCCATGATTTGGCATCATCCTCGGTCTTTTCTGCCAGGAACAGCAGAAAAATCGCTTGCGGACGTAACAGAATCATCAAAATATATATATATATATATATTTCCGAGAGTGTCTCGCTGCCGGTCATCGGCCATCTTCGTGGAAAATTAAGCGAACCGCTATCTTTGAGTCGCTACTAAAAATCGCCGCCGCTCGGGGGAAAAAGAAATACTACGCAGGAAACTAAACATAAGAACATCATTCCGTGGTGGGGCAGCAGCGTGCAACGAACCGCGAATTTAGCGCTCAGCAGCCCGAGCGTTTCACACCGATTACGCTACGAGCGCACGCATTGCACGCGCAGTGCAAGAAGAGGAGGAAACCCGAGAGGCAGGCGTAAAGAACCCGCCAGAGATCGGCAGGGCTTTAATGAGACACCGCAGGCGTCATTGATCGTGTCTTCCAGTGCTGGAGTCGATGTGAGGACGTGCAACCACTTGTCGCTTCTATTTTGCACACTCTCGATACTGGGAAACAACCTCGAAGACAAAAGTTCGGTCGTGGTTCGTTTCTGCGGACTTGGCTTTTTCTTTGGGTAGCCTTTCTCGATGGCAACAAGATCTTTCAAATGTTTTTACGTTTGTCTGTGCGCGGTCGTCGTTCAGTGCTTGCGTTGAACAACGCGCTTCGACCGTCACTCCGCTGTGTTACCGCAGTGGCGCGACATGGCCGGCGCGCGTGTTTACTTCGTGCCAGCGATGCCTCGGCGCATTTTGCCGTTTCGTGTGCTCGTGATATCTTCTCGTATTCGCATCACGCGTGATCCACCCTCGAGACGTATCCTTCCCTTTCAGTAGCGTCGGATTTCCGTGTTTTGTTTCGACCCGCTATCGCCCCAGCACTTTCCCTCTCTTTTTGGCTCCATGTCTGTCCTGTCTTTATAAATACCTCCTGAAATCGTATACAATCATATATTGCTCCGGAGAGGGCCGGTCCGGACCGGCGTACTCGGCTTCCCACGGTGATCGATGCTTACTGCCACTCTGGCGCATCGAAATTGGTCGCCGTTACGACTTACCAACCAGTCCGTATCGTAAGGAGCATCGCAGCTTATGATGCCCAAGTACCGGTGTCGATCATTCACTTAACGAGTGCGGTACCCCGAGCGGTGTGGCGTTTCGGAGGAGAGGAAAAGACGCTATTTCTGCAACGGTGCACGTCTCAGCGTCATAGGGCAATCGCCATCGACTTTTTGCAGCGATGAAAGGGGGATGCGTACGTGTTGATTCGCCAGGCAGGCCGTGCATGGTAGTAGTTGGGGCTTCTTGCAACGTACGCCAACTTGGCCTTTCGCGCCGCGATGTTTCGCATTTGAGCACACATTGGAAGGGAAAATCTAAATTCAGTCTGATATAGCAAATTCATGTTGTACGTGTTTTAGTATTTCGCTAAATAAGGTGTTTCTCTCTTCCCGAGCTTAAACTTACGCGGATGAAAATGCTGTAGCTCGTTTAGTAGTAAGTCTTTTAGCTTCCGTCGTTACAGCGTAAAGCAGTCCGCGATTATAACGCACGGCGTAGCAGCAGGATTCCGCCGAATCACCACGACAGTCGATATCATACCGTTGTTGCTGGCGGGGCAAGCCCCCTCTTATCCGCCTTAGAAAGTGTGCTCGTTCTCCTCCTTTCTGGTTGGCTCGCCGCCAAGTCAATACGGCGAGCCGAGGATGGCAAGTTTTATTTTATCAGCTCGGAAAGGAAACTGCGCGTTAGTTTCGCTGACCTTCCTCAGCCCGTTCTCTCTTTTCCGCTTTGTGTCGCGAGAGCCGTGTTTGCACAAGGCGGCGTGCGCGCTCGCGTGTGTGTATACCTAGAGGGACTTTATGTACACCTGGGTGGCACGGTGTTTGTACGGGCGCGTCGCTTTCTCGGCCTCGTGAACTCCTCTCCGAAGCGCAGTGTGGAAGTGCTGCTCCAAAAGAGAAACGCTGCTCCATGCTGCTCCTAACTGTATTTTTTGTTAGTAACTGCTCCAGACCTGCTCCAGAATGGCACTCGTAAACTGAAAACAATGAACTTTAAGCACATGATCATCCAGCGAGCCTAAACAAAAAAAAACAAGCTGTCTACTATCATTATATACTCGCGGACAACTTTTCTTGGCAATGAAGAGAAGACTGCAGAGCCAAACTACGCGTGTGCTACCACTGAAGAATATAGAGTCCGTGTTTTCTACGTGAGAATTAACATTACTCTATTTTCTATGGGACACTGTTTGAAAAGAGGCACATCACGCACCAAGGAGATATAAAATTTATATTTGTTTTACTTTACGCAGTGTCATTTCATGTTTTTGTACGCGTGAAAACGTCGCACCTTTTACGTGCAACAGTCAAAATAGCGTCTTCGTCTTCAGGTGAGCGCTTATCACCCTCTAGCTTTTCCAATGACTCGCCAAAGGAGCTTGTGACGAATTTCACTAACGAATGGCTGTCTAAGCAGACGAAGCAAATAGTATGCAATGTTATTATTCACCATGGCCGCTCGAATAATCGAACAGCCGTCACAGGAGATATGGAGGTTCACAAACTGAAACTAAATTCGAAACGCGTGCCAGACCGGACTTCTTCGCGGACCAGTACATGTGCAGTAGCTCCGCCTCCGTAGCCTTTCCTTCATTGCCAAGAAAAGTTCGCGTGTATAGTATGTATAGTATGCTAGTATGGAGTTTCTATACTAGCTCCATACTAGCACATCGACAATGCCACATAGTGGCATCGTTGATTACCTATATTCTATTAAGCTGTATATTTTTACCTCACAGGCGTACTATTTTGGTAAAATATGTGTGACATTAGTTCGATATCTTACTGATTTCTAACTGCTGATGGGACGACTGTGATGTGTGACTGGTCACATGTATCACTTTGTCAGCTCCGGCCTCATTTTTGCCACAAGAAATGGCAAGGCTGCTTTTTTCAATCTATCCACACTTAGTTTCCTGTTTGTTTTTTTTAAATGCAGGCTATTCTGGTGAAATATGAAAATAACAGATTGCTTTGCTGTATTACTGATGATAAACTGCTGTACGTGACAGTGTTTTTCTTTTATGATTTGGGACTTAGCTTTATCGGCTTTATATCATTTCTGCCACAAGTACCCAAAAATTTAAGTATATAGCTCATCTTACTTAGTGTTCAGTGACCACCCATCTGCTTAATTATTTGTTTGTTGTAATTTGCAGTGATAATTGTATGTGCACTATGTTTAATAGTAAGTATTAATACTTATGATATGCCTAAATAGTGCTTTGAACTGCAGGAGTCGTTCGGAATATTTTGCCATCTGCTCCAAAAATGCCAATAGCTGCTCCATACTAGCATTTTTTCTGCTCCAGAATGTGCTCCAAAAAGCAAAATGTCGCTTCCATCACTGGAAGCGTCTTCTCTGTCGAATTCGTGGCTTTGGTAGCCATGGACGGCCAAGTGGCTCGAGCGTCATTTCCTATCAAGGGCATCAAATTTCCCCCGAGCTTCTTCCTTTCGCCCTCCCAAGGATGTCGCCAACGTGCGGTCCAGTGCTGTCATAACGGTGGCTCGTGTTAAAAGGCACTTGTTATAGGTAATATTTCGGAGCACGCAGCCTTAACGCGGGTAAAATGGTCCAGAATGGGCATCCTTATATACAGATACCAGAAGGTGCATCGGCTACTCGCCGATGCGGGCTCATCGCCCGCATCGAGAAGGCGACGAATTTTCGCAGCGGATGACATATTGTCGACAATGCAGTGTTATAGCGTTTGGCTACTAAGTCATAAACGGATCAATTCGGGCATTGCGTCGTCAGCGCACAGATTCGATCGACACTTTCTAACCATGCTCTTCGGCACTGCTTCACTTCGATTCAAAATAATACCTTCGCTTGGGGATTTTCCGCTGCTTGTTTAGAAGCGCACCGGCAACTGCCCGGCTGCAGCGAACGCTGAGCTTCGAGACAAGGCCGTTTCGTGTGACGTGCTCCTTGTAAACGTTTGATGCGATCTAGATGCCTCCTTGGGCACTGTCGCCGGAACTGTAGAAAAAGGACGATTTTGTTAAGTCATTCGCGTTAAATTTTCACTCAAGCTGATTAGATTTTTTTTTTTTCATCCTTCATCCCCCTGGCTACGCTCCATAATATGGATTCAGTTCACGGAATTCTAGTCTGCAGTTTGCCTAAATCTCCAGGGCTGCCAAATTTCATGGACCTTGGACATAAATTAGCGGCGCGCCTCGGTGAAACAGCTGCAGGGATTGTTTCCCCGTCTGCCCTTTTCGAAGAACGCGCAGAGTAGCGTTTCACGGCGTCACCGGTAGCCACTGTAATATTTGTGTTGCGCTCTGCGGCGAAAGTGCATCGTACAGTAACATTTTGTTGAACCAGAGGCTCGGTCCTGGAGCTGAGCCAGACGTCGCGCGGCCGCTAATAAACGGGTGTGGCGGCACAGGTTGGAGCTGCAAGATCGCCGGCGCTCGCAAGTTGACGGCACTGCGTCGTATGTCTTTGCGCCTCTGTTGATCTTCTGTTGTATGGTGACGCCTCTGTTCTGATGTGACTCGCAATGTTTGCATGTTTCTATTGTGCCTTCTTTGACGGGTTAGCCGCGAAGAATTCGAAAGCTGTCTTGATAGTGATATTGAAGAGCTTCAACGCACTGAGCAGTTTTGGGAAATGCTGATTCTTCTTTACTTTTACGTTCCCTGCGTGGCGCTGCTAAATGTGCGTGGCTTTCAGGCTTCCTTCGAAGCTGCTTTCTTGGGGGAACGTTTAAGGGTATTCAGACGGGGGAGAAATGCTCGGGGGGTAAAGGCGGAGCCTAGTGACGTCAACTCGCGAGGAGAAGTCGCCACGAATGCCCCCCCACTCACACGGACGGGGCGAACGGAGGGGGAGACCAGTGTTACCAGACTACTCCTGTGGCTTGTACCGCCCGTTTCACCAGCTGCTGACGACGATGACCCCAGCTACAGATGACCCCAACTGCAGACTGGACACTACAGTGTTTCTAGAAGTTATAGTGCGCTCACTGAGCGGCGGAGCGTGACGCACTTCATGTCGCCGCCGACAGGCGGCGCGGCTCACAGCGTCACCTGAAACTTTCCGGCGGGTTGCAGGGCGCGGATGGCGCGCATTGTTGTTTTGCGCGCAAGAAAAGTCAATCTTACGGTGCGCAACTCACGGAAGTTCTTTTGATGCAAGTTTTCGGTGTGTTGTGAAATAAATTACTGTCGTTGTGACTGTTTACGGAGGGCGAGCGATGTTTTAAGCGGCTATTGCATAAATGAATGCTCCTCCACGCAGCCGTTGCAATAACAGCTAGGTGTGTAATTGGGGCGTTCGGTTTTTTTTTTTTGTCCGGCTGATCGATACGATTTTCAATGCACTTTCGCCACTGTAGCTGTCATAGCGACTTCACGCCCGCCTTTCGAGCCCCACTATGCCGAATATAAACAACGCCTCATTTAAAAAAATTCTTCGCGTATATATGATCTAGCTGGTCTGTGCAACTAACCCACTTAATGTTCTTTTTTTTTTTCGCGAATCAATAATGGGCGGAATCACTCGGCTTCGTAATAAATGTATCCGCACCGTACGCTTAAAAATTTTTTTATTTACAGACGTAGATCGTACAAGGTTACCAAAACTGCAGTTGGACTCGCATACCCAATAAAAAATATTTATACATAGTTATATGAGTACATAACAAGTAACATGTATCACGTGCGTACACATTTTTATTGCACCTTGGAATTGCACCAGCGCGGATAAAACAGGACACGAAGAAAACACTCGACAGTGTCACGCACTGACATACTGATTTTATATACACAAACCCTGCCTATGTATGCGCAAATGTTTGCCATATCACAATATGAATTATCAATGCCGAAAATGTCACTCGTGGTCGAACAATAAACAGATGCAACAAACGTGTATGACATCTGCTAGTCGACTACGAAAATGAAAAATAAAGGACAGCAAGAAACGCCGGCGATGTTTGCAGTCGACAGCCGACGACAACGTCGACCTACCACAACTGGGGCATCCCAAAGAGAGCCCAATCCCTTTGGCACCTCCCCACTTCCTACTGAGAGCTACTTCAGCCCCAGCCCACCATCTACATCTCTTTTTCTGTACGTCATATCCAGCCCGTTTCATCCGTCAGTATAGTTCTGTGCTTAGGACTTCGATAGCGAAACAAGCAACGACGTACCAGCATTCTTTATTATTTTTTTAGAAGTACCCCTAACCCCCCCCCCCCCCTTTTTTTTACTAAAGCACGAGTATGTTTTGTTGTCACCACCCTCGCGCGTTTTCTTGCTTTTATTGCTTTCACACTTGACTCTGCGGTCACTCCTAGCTTCGTTGGGTCCAGCTGTTTTTTTGTTGTCAAACGCAGCCCCAGAAATTTCTCTGCACGTACGCTGCATGCTCTATGTGCACGACCGCCTGAAGCGCTGGACACATGGTGCGAATTCGGATGCGATTCGTCGTACGGCTGTTCGTGCCAACAGCCGCATCCGACAGACGCCCCACAGGTTCCATCAGCGTGCGGAGACGATTCGCACGCCGCACGGGCATCCAACTTGCTGAATGTAGCCGCGCGGCTGCCGCGTCGGTCTGACGGCCGCAGCCAATGGTAGCGCGGGAGCGCTGACGTCACGCCTCTGGTGGCTGCGTTTGTTGCTTGTTTGTTTGTGCCGCGTTTGTTGCACTACGTTCGGAGGCTCCGATCATGAAAAACGTTGGATAAACTTTCTTTCCTGACATCACATAACCCATGACGTTTGAAGTGTTATTTGTGCAAGGCGGGCCGCGCCGTTTCCGACCACTAGCGAGATATCGAGCCGTGATGGAAGGCCACTTCGCAGGTAATAGCCGCACCGGCCGTCTCGGCGAACCGGCCCGCTTCGCTTCCCACCGTTGCTCGTCCAAATCGGGTCTACGAGAGAAACCAATTGCGCATGTAAATACGTGTCATCAGCGTAAAAGTTTTAATCGTGTTGATAAAAATAAGTGCTCGACGATCAGCTCGCGTTTGATCGCGAACGGCGCTAGCGACTACTGTCCGCCTTGCTAGGCCTACGCTCGGTGTCGTGACAAGCCTACTCTCGGAGTCGCGAGTGAATGCGGTCTGTTGAGATGTTTGTCGCTTGCGAAGGCGTAGCTTTATTGGCAATGTTCTTACAGAACGAAGCTTGGCCGCGTAAGGTTGTGTTGTTTTGCAGTCAACGAAGAGGATGCGATGTCTTCCGAGCGTGCAAGCCGGGTGCCGTGTGTGGGCGGAGCCTGCGCGCTGATTGCTCGTTCGCCCCCATGTGTCCGAATCGCCGTATCCGCGTGCGCGTCGCACGTCGGATCGGATGCCG